>NC_091127.1:142022442-142109942 GCF_040183065.1 Periplaneta americana
ATGCACACTATGAAACTCTGTAACAAAAATCCTGAGTATATATTATTTTAATGTACCGAAGTACATATGATATTTCCATGCAGATATTCTGCGTCATCATACGATGAAAGAGTAATGGAACGGAGAAAAATTATGATATGATATGCGTAAATCACTTCGTGATTTAAGATGACGCTTATTCCGTCGGATCCCGGCCAACTAGTCACTCATAACGAGTGCACCTCAGCACGTGTGGACTTTAGTCCTACGTTCATAGACATATATGACGTAGTGCAGAGGGCGGCCACTAGAGGGAACCCAAGAGTTGGAACTTAATCTGAGACGATTCTGTCCGACGCCGGGGTGGGTATCCGGTGTGGCTTAGTGGATAAAGCATCAGCACGTAGAGCTGAAAACCCGGGTTCAAGTCCTGACGCCGGATAGAATTTTTCTCCGTTCCATTACTCTTTCATCGTAAAATCCTGAGTGTAATATTTATGGACAAGTAAAATAGACCGAAATTTATCTAGATAAGTAAGAAAACAATGGTAGTTAGTTTACAACAAGACAGATTGGATTGGACTGTTAAAATTGTTGATGTGATAACGATTGAAGTATTTCACGACGTTTCGAAGATTGACTCTGTTTTTGTCTTCAGGTGATCGAAAGATGGGTTAGGAAGAGTATCACCCATCATTACAAACACATAAATCCTCTTCACTGAACTACGTATATGCATCTTTTCTATCTTACGGATTTTATGTAGATATCGGTCCCACACCAGTTGGATAATATTGTCTTAAATGAGGGAGAAGCAATGGCGAATTGTTAGAATAGGTATAGGCTTTTCTGTGTATCTAGTAATGGATAAAGTTGTTTTTTAGATTAATAATTTAGATCAGATTTCTGTACTTTCTCCAGTTTTTTTTTCAACAATTGTCACCATCACATTTTCTTTAGTAAGATGGAGTAGTCTAAAATATGATGAGAGGCTGGCATTTCCTACTTGCAAGTTCCCTTCCATTGATAATCTTCATAGATTTGATGTGGCCCGTTTTTAATCTGGGTAGTGCAGTTTGATATTTCCTTATTAGTAGATGTAATGAGATCTCTCTGCGTTTACGACTGACATATTCATGCTTCGGATGAGTTTTGAATTTGCTTAGGTATTCATCATGTACCATTAACGTTTCTTCCATATGGCAACCAAGTTTAGGTATTTCATCTGACTTTTCATTCGCGATTGGAAATCCATTGCGGGTGAATCAAATGATTTTGGGATTGCCTATCCAGAATTCTCCCCCCTCTTATTGACCGAAGGTCTTTTATATCATAATTATTTTGTAGGTAGCGAAGACCACTAGACTAAACGGCATTTCGGAAGGCGGTCAGCTGCTATATGCACCGTAGCATTTCAGGTGTATGACATCACAAGCTTGTACAGCAGAACCAATCGGAATCAGGCTGTAACAAGTACTTCCCGAGTTCATTTGTTCACGTGTGAGTGTCTCAACACATTGAATAAGTAAAACTAACGTTTACTGTGTATGTGTAAGATAAATAAATGGAAGAAAGAACTCCACAGACAGGCACGGAAAATAGTGTTTAAGGTGTATAATTATTTTTAAAACTTTGCCGAGCAGAACGCTGCCGGCCATCTTGATGCTGGCTGCAACGTTGCTAACGCGCAAAAAACGACTGCAGAAGCATGTGGTGTGGGATTGAGAACCGTGCAAAGAATATTGCTAGTGAAGGAATTAGGATTTGTTTGGTGTCATGCTTACAGCAATCAACGGCTAAGGTCGTTATTGTCTTTTGATAATTTAAATTCTCTCCTGCGCTATTTGTATTGCATGTGCGCGTGAAGTATGATGCAGCAATGTTGCACGCTGCCTTGCTCTCACCATCTCTTTCTCTCGAAGCAAACGCTAGCAGACTACCTCCTTCCGAATTGTCGTCGACTCTAGTAATATCCGAATTTGTGTTTTCTTCCAATAAACTTCAGAGAATGTAAAATTTCTTCTGAGGATGGAACTATTATTTGGATGTAGATAGATGGATTTATTTAGTAATATTATACCTACAGATTTTTATATTATCATAGTTTTTCTCTAAAATCCAATGGACGGGTCTTCTGACCGTACGTGCTTTGTACCTAAACCAAGTCCTACTTTGTAGGTTTCACCCCCCACTTATAATTATATCCAACTACTCTCTAAAAGAACACACATATTAAAATGAAAATGGCACACAAAACATATTATATAATAAATCCTAGCCTAAAACAAACATAAAAGTGTATAGTTGGGTAGACACTGTTATCCTTTCCTCAGTTCGTGTCACAAACTTGAACAGCTGAAGTTCTAATCTGTCTCGCCTTCAAGAGCAACAAGCCAATCTTTTGTTCGTATTCGCTATTCCCCATGAGGTCAAGACATGCAAGCGGGCTCCTGTTCTGACTTGGCATCGAGGGTGGTAGATATTTTCTCCGTACATGTTCCAATTCGACACATTGTAATAAAATATGTCTATACGAGTCCTTTTCTCTGCAAATCGGACAAAGGCGCTCTCCTTCTTCGTTGACAATTTTATTACCCTCCCATGCCCCCAATCTTAGCCACGCTAAACCTGCTCTGCTGTCTTTGTTACAAGAATTTGTGTAGTCACACCTCCCCCAGTTAAGCATGAGATCTGATTGTAAATGTAGTGAGGACTTTTCCGAACATTGGAGCTCAATCTCTTGCCTCTTAATATCAATTAAACGCATCTTCACATTACGCCATACATTCCTACTGTTATTCTCTCCTTTCTCCCACACCCATCCCAAGCCTATATGATGCAGCCCCCTCTGCAGTTTATAAACCCACCCCTTTTCCCAACCCTCTCTTTATTGAACTTTGTAGCAAATCGATCGTAGAAGCGACTGATCCCCAAATATAATTTTTAACCAGTATTTTATCACCCTTACTTTCATATGAATTGCTTCGTTTTGAAGCCCAAACTCCTTTAGCACCCCGCAATTAGCTGTGCTTCTGCCAATTCCACGTATTCGTTTCAGGAAGTCCGTTGGTAAGTTATTTAGTTTTCCTGTATTTTCCAACCCCAAATTGGATGTAAGCAGGTGTGGAAATAACAAACGTGACGTCGACAAAAATTTAAAATTGAACCCCATTCGCTACGTACATTCAATGAGTACCTTATACACATTGTATGTATGTATTTATTTACACTGCAAGTGGGCAAGCACCCGGTGGCAGTGATATATACAATATTAACAATACACAATAAAATGATAAGCAATACACAATAAAATTTACAATACACAATACAATTTTACAACACATATACAATTTTATACACAATATAATAAGAATACACAATACAATTTAACACAATAATAATAAAATATAAATAAAACACTTACTTTTACAACACAACCTACATAATTATGTATAGGTCCTACATAAGTTTCAATAGTCTTTCACTTTACTCTCATCTCATTCCCTGTAGTGGCACTATGACGCATTTCACTGACACTTTAGCACACATTTCACTGACACTCTGTAACACATTTCACTGACACTATAGAACACATTTCATTGACGCTATAAATTATCACTGATCGGAACTGTTCCCTGCACTGTAAAACCATAACTTCACTGACTCACCTCGCTTCACTGATACAATAGTTCAAATAAGTCAAATAATTGCATTCTTATGCATACTTATAAACAGAACTACATTTAAACTAAACATTTCTAGTCTAAGGCTCTCTTACACGCTATTTTTAAATAATGTACAATTCAAACCAAGGAAGTAAACTCGTCAGGCTAGATAAATACATGTCACCTTAAAAAATTAAATGTTGAATGTCACCTTAATTTTAATTTGCACTTTGTACACAACTTTTTAAATTATTCTTGAATCTCCTTAAGGAAGGACAGCCCTCAAAGACCGCTGCAGGTAAGTCATTCCAATCATTTATAGTTCTATTTAAAAATGAGAATTTACCTACATCCGTTTTCTGTTTCCTACATTTGATTTTAAAATCATGATCGTTCCTACCATAGTCCGTTGGCTTTTCTAACCGAGCCGTTATGTCTACCCATGCTTTTTGACCTAGATGTTATTCTAGTTTTCCTACGTCTGTTTTCCAAAGTTTCCCATTTAAGTTCTTTTGTCGTATCGTTTCCATCTTCTCTTTTACCTTTAACAAATTTAGCTGCCCTATACTGGATTCTTTCTAAGGAATTTATCTGATATATTCCATAGGGACCCCAACATGTAGTTCCGTATTCCATTAACGGTCGCACTAACGTTAGATATGCTATTTGCCTCGATTTGGGGCTAGCCTTTCTCAAGATTCTCATAATAAAGTGAAGTGCCCTCCATGCTTTACCCGTAAAATTGTCAACATGCTCTCCCCAAGAAAGTTTGGAGTTTAAATACACTCCTAGGTATTTACAACATTGTTCTTGCGGAATTACAACACCACTGAATTCGTAATTAAGACTAGTTTCCTCTCGAGTTTTACAAAATGTTATAGATTTACTTTTAGTACCATTTATTTTCATCCTATGTTTTAACGCCCAGTTATAAATTATATTCAAGTCTGTTTGAATAGCATCTACATCTGAATTATTTCTAATCTTTCTATAGATAATGCAGTCGTCTGCAAATAGCCTCACATTTGATATAATATTCTGGCATAGGTCATTTACGTATATTATAAAGAGTAATGGACCCAGAACGCTGCCCTGTGGCACCCCTGAACTTATAAAGCACCCCTGAACTTATAAAACACCCCTGAGCTTATGTACTAAAATTAGTTCCTTGTGTTTAAAGCGCTTTAACAGTTAGATCACTCTGAATTTGAGATGAGCTACAAGTATCCTCTTGTCCTGTGAGATATTTCACTTCTGGAATCTTTTGAAGTTAGTCTCGGAAGTGGAAAAGTTTTCCATTCCATTCAGTCTTGTTCCCGTGATACTGATGATAATGAATTGTGCACAAATTGAGGAAATTACGAGACGAAGAGCTATTTCTATTTATACATGTCACGAATTGAAACAGATTCTCCGGCGTATAAATCGATCCACTACAGTTAATTAAGAATTAAATATGAATGAGTCGAGTTGCAGAGCGCTAAAGTAAAGGATGGTTTCCGGATTTAAAAGAGCCTTTCGTTCTGAAACAGTGATGGTAATAGATGGGAGTCTAACACAGCAAATTTCCTTTATTTAATTTACGAAACAAACACCAGATTTGCCTGCCTAATATGACAAAGTATAACTAATAAAATGTAAGGGAGAGTTGGGTAGTATCGGACATCGGGTAATATCGGACAGTGAGTTTCTTTCATCTACCACACGATGATAGTACCTGATTGACATGGTTACATTTCTGTGATGTCGCATAGAGAAACGTAACCATGTCAATCAGGTACTACCATATGGTGGTAGATGAAAGAAACGCACTGTCTGATATTACCCGATGTCCGATACTACCCGACTCTCCCCTAATGTTTTTATACAGGGACATCATTTTATTTTTACTAACATTTCTAATTTTAACCTGGCTATACCTTTGGATTAAAGATTGAGAACCGGCAACACGTTTGCTATCCCCTTCAGGAGTGGTGTTCGATGATACTGGCGTAAAATACAAACAGATCACGATACTAGATATAGGAGGGAAGAAAAGTTGTTCATCCTTTTACGTAAGCTAGGAAATATCGCGATTTTGAGTTTGATAATTTCCATTAGGTTTTTCTTAATCAAAATAGAGTACTGTATTAACAATAAGTGTTTTTACTGACGAACTGAGCTATTCATTCGGACGTATTCATTATGCAGTGTCTATTATTCTGTCTACAGCACATTAGCGTACAATATAGAGAATGAAGTTAAATTGAAAAATAGTCATAATATGGATATTTAAAAACATTTTTGAAAATGGTGACCGTTCATTTCGATACAGGCTTCAATTCTTTTGTGCATATTATCGCACTATAGAATGTTGTACCTCATTCGTCCTTCGTACTAGTAACTCATGTTGAAATAATTCTGTACCTACTCTATAAAAGAGTACCTTACGAACTGTAAATTTAATCTTCACTTCTGCCCGATCCGAAAAGATAAAATTACTCAGACATGATATCTACTGTCAGTTCAAGTGGTTTTGTAGCAGGGTCGTAGAAAGGGGGAAAATCACGTGACAGTTAATTACTTAACGAGGCTCTTTTAATTAAGTTATTTTAAACAGTTGTATAATATTACGTAGACGTCTAATTCCTAACAGAACATTTTTTCAGAAAAGAGCTAAGACAGCCCAGCCTTTAGTCTTTATAGAGGGGCGAGCAGAAGCAGGTGGGAGAAACCGGGATGCGACATAGGCAAACGGAGGACAGTATCTGTGCGAAAATATGATTTAATATTGAAAGCTCTTTCGTCACTGGAAAACGCGAACATATTTCTAGAACGTACTATAGTCACTAACTCAGTAGTTTACTATGACCGTAAGGCAACTCTGACTGCATACGCGGCCTTGGTTCTGTGTGGAGGATGGTTGGAAGTTTACTAGCAGAGAGGGTGGGAGTGAAGTACATTCAAGAACTCAGGTACAATAAAAATTGAAGTAAAAATAAAATGATGTCCCTGTATAATAATACAGAAATACAAGCATATAAATTTAGAGTACATATTATAACATAATTAGTCCCGCGCCGTGGCGTCGTGGTCTAAGGCGTCCTACCTAGGAATCGCATTACGGAATGCCCGCTGGTTCGAATCCTCATGGGGGAAGAAATTCTCTCATGAAATTTCGGCCAGTGTATGGGATCGATGTCCACCCAGTATCGTGATGCACTTGGGGAATTACGATAGTTAGCGAAATCCGGTTACCCAAACTAGCTATAACGCCTGGGAGGCTCATCGTGCTAACCACACGATATCTCCATTCTGGTTGGATGATCGTCCACCTATTCTTCGGCATGTGGACGTGAGACCAGCAGTCGGCTGGTAGGTCTTGGCCCTTCATGGACTGTAGCGCCACGGATTAAAAAATTATATCATAATTATAAATAATTTGAATTATGTAATCTTCTTCTATGAATAATGTTTCAAAATATGAAAGGATGGCTTAAGGGCCATAAGGGCAACTACTTTACAGATATTGTTCTTCATAAATTAAATTGTTAAAAATATTTTTTTTTATAGTTCCCCGACTTCCAATGACTGGACCTATAATTTCAATTGCCTCTATACTTCGTTCCATAATGTCTGACAGGAGAGGAAGAGAGAAATATAATTACCGATTAACTTTATATCTTCTTTACTGTCTTAATATGAGGAAATTACCTGGCTGTCTAGTTTCGAAGTGATATTCTTCATTGTCAGAAGCCTAGACCGAATGAATAATATCGCTTCGAAACTATGTAGTCAATCATGTAATTTCCTCATATTAACACAGTAAAGAACATATAAAGGAACCACTGATTATATAAGTGTTAAAAGTGTAAATAGAACAATGAAGAAATATAATTGCTATTCAACCAGTGGCAGAAGTCTCACTCCACGTTTGACTTGAGGTTGGACGGTTAAAGCGTTCTACTCCGGTCTAACTTCAAGACTAGCATGGAATGAGATCTCTGCTATTGGTTGAATAGTAATTATTCTTCTCTCCTCCTCTGTCGGCACTGTTTACTTCTTCTGTCAGACATTATGGAACGAAGTGTAGATAACAATTTTTAAAAGAAATCAAGTGTTGGTTCATAAATTTGTTTCTTCTCGTTGTCTACTTCAAAAGTCTGGTCACTACAGGTCTCAAATTAACAATTGTGAGACAATATTAAAATTCCTTAATATTTTGAATGTGCTGTTTTCATTCATCGGTCATATATCTGAAGTCTTACAAATGTAATCTTTACAACAATTAGTAGATTACAATAAAAATAATTAATTACTTCAAGCATTGATTGACTCAAGACAGTAATTGGCAACCCAAGAAATGAAGGTATAAAAAATGCTTGCAGTAATACGAAATTACAGTTGTATTGCGAAATACACTATCTACCAAAAAGTAATTGGGCACTGTTTATGCTCCTTTAGAACCTCGTGGTACCACCTCTTGTTGCTATAACAGCAGTCACCCTGTCAGACATGCTCTCCACTAGTTTGTGTAGGATATCCACTAGAATGTGTCGCCATTCCTCTTGCAACATGCCACTCATTTGGGCAATGGAAGTTGGCCGCATCTCCCTAGACCTCAATCGCCAGTTCAATTCGTCCCAAAGGTGTTCAATAGGATTGAGATCAGGACTCTTTGCAGGCCAGTCCAACCGGTATTGTCTGCATAGTAGCCACAGAAACATAGGGCGAACTCCCATTGTCCAACTGAGTGCCATGTTGCAAGAGGAATGGCGACGCATTCCAGTGGAGATCCTACACAAACTAGTGGAGAGCATGCCTGACAGGGTGGCTGCTGTTATAGCAACAAGAGGTGTTGCCACGAGGTTCTAAAGGGGCAAAAACAGTGCCCAATTACTTTTTGGTAGAGAGTGTACATATTGAAAGAATATGAGCATCTATTAAAAATTGCATCACATTGAATCCTAATAAAAAAAATAACAAATACAACTAGTTAAAATATCATTAAGAAAGGAGATTATGAAACTGTGTGTCTCCTTGTTCCAAACATTTTTTGGCACCTGCTTATGAAACTAGGCAACACTCCTGAAATATAGGCGATATTTTTCCTGATGCTGCTTTTCAGTTCTTCCAGGGCAGTGGTCGGCAAAGATTACGCCATATAACATGCATTCTGCAATACACAGCAAAGGGGCAAATATGAGGGGGACGATATAACGTTGAATAAACAAGATCATGCCTTGCCTCTCCGCCCTGCTGGTGTGTTAAGGAGTTGATTGGCGAGTCACAAATTTCGATCACTGGTTCAGTGTATGTGGACAATTTCCATGGAGGAAGAAATGCCTAAAGAGGTTTCTAACTTCTACATTTTTACACCAATTAATCTGAAATCTTACCATATGTTTCTTACATTGTGTACATGTAATACACAAATTTTCACTGTGATATTCTAATTAGTTCACTTATAATTAATTTTTATGCTGAATTATAATTGTCCCAATTTTCAAAGTTCACATAATGGTTTTTGAAATTTATATTTAATTTATTTCTTATAGATATATGTAAAATATGAAACATTTTTTCATATTTTTGCAATTACTGTCTGAGAAAAAAAATATTGTTTATTTTTCAATTTTTTTAAACTTATCACATCCTCAACACATGGTGGTTTGAATACTTTCAATAGCAGAAGAAAACATGTGTTTGAGTTTACTTCGCATACGTTTCTGGACTTCTGTGCAAAATTTCACTGAGATTGGAGAATAACTGCATTCATTAGAGCATTTTGAATGTTACAAAATGTTGAAAATCGGAAAATCGAGAAAACGAGTATCAAAGTACAGCATGTAGATGATATATATATATATATATATATATATATATATATATATATATATATATATATATATACTATCGATATCTTTCCTTTCTATAAAACTCTACCATGCACATTTTTCTCGTACGTAACAACGCGAAATATGAACTGAAAAGTAAAATTAGTTAGAATGAAGAACTAAACCTGTCAGAATGACAGCTGAGTGTCAGTTTAAAGGGCTGCATCTTCACGCACGCGCTGGTCCCTTTAAATTCATACTGAGGGACTTTAAATTTTCATAGGGCCAAAATAAGCACAGATTTAGGAAACTGAAATATTATTTAATTTTTTATAGTTAAAAACAAAATTTCCATTTGTTAATGTTTTCTTTTTTTTTTCGTTATTTTCACCGATCCATACCCTTAAATGAAAAGTGATTTATCACAGTAACAACTGGATATTCCATAGCATTAAGATGTAATCCACTAGAATTGCATGTAATTTTTAATACATACCGGTCTGTAAACAAAGTATGTGACGATCCATGGGACTTTTATGTACCGGGTGCAAACACTACAGGCGGAAATGCGAATGATTATGATACATAATTTCAACTACTTAGGTTGTAATATTTCCTGCATGTACCTCCAGAGGTATAAATAAAATTATCCACACGGCACAATAAAAAGTTTTATGTAAAAAGAAAAGGAAAGTGAAAATAGTGTCAAGTTATTGCAATTGGAATTAGTTTCTAAGTAAGAAAAAATTGAAGATGCCAATAAAAAAATTAAACATTTAAAGAGGATTATATTTAGAGATGGAGTAATCGAAGATGGCGGACTACTAGTAGAAGTGGAATTATAGTGGTGCGTTATCCATGCGAAAAATAGCGAGATAAAGGGCGGCAAACCAACCACAATACCACAAAAAGGTCAGTAATAGTTCAGAGACAGCCGGGGAGTGTTAGTAACAACATCCTTGCAGGATAAAAGCCACAACAGAGAAAAAACAAACGCTACATTAAGTGAGGTTAAAAGATCGTAGAGTGCCTCCACAGGGAAGGAAGTCACACAAGCGCTCCTGACACCGGAAGTGACGCAGGGGAAGTTCAACTCAATAACCGAACGAGTTCAGCGATACCCCACCAGAAGGCGACAAGCACCAAGAGAAGTAATAACTAAGCGGGCGAGCCCTAGCGACAGAGGACATTACTACCAACCCGGGAAGTCAGCCCGCCCACACAGTAACAGTGCTAAAAGGGAACCGCCCACACGGCAGCGGGCAGCCAACCACCCTAAACAACACGCTAGGCGGAACCTCCTCACAAGTGCGACAAACCCAGGAGCACGTCCAAAATGGCGGCAAGAAAATCACGAAATACACCTGCACAACGGGCGAACCAACGGAATAGCGGCAGTGAAGAAGACACCGACACGAATCAGACCATACAAGCCATGTTCAGTAACATCCTAGCCGAACTAAAAGACCTAAAGAAACAAAACACGGACTTTAAGGCTGAAACAAGGAAAGACATAGCAGACTTGAGAGAGGAAATAAAAGGTTTTGACAAGAGAATAGAAGAAAAGTGCAACAACCTGGAAACCAGAGTACGCAACTTAGATAACACCATGGATGAGAGAACCACACATATAGAGAAAAAATTAAGGTCACTAGAGGAAGCGGAAGAGAGGAGGCAGAGGAGAGAAAGAAGACAAAACATAATCATCAAAAACAAAGAGATACGACCGGACAACCATGAAGAAATGACCAATAAAGTAAATGAAATACTGGCAAAAGTAGAATTCAACAAACCATACAGCAAAGTTATGTACATCTGCAAAGACTACTCCGACAGAGGACTAGCCAGGGTTGAACTCGCCAGCATGGAAGACAAAATGACTATAATGAAGAACAAACACAAATTAGCGGGGGAGGAATGCTTCATCGATGATGACATGACACTCCAGGAAAGGAGTATACAAACCCAACTACGTAATCTAGCTACCGAAGAGAGAAACAAAGGCAACAACGTCAAGGTGGGATATCAGAAAATACTGATAAATGATAGATGGATACGTTGGAACGAGCTGCCCCAGGCAAAAAACCCGCCGCAACCACGGAACCTGCCCCAACCAAAAAACGCGCAGCGGCCACAACAACAAATCAGCATCCCAGGAACAAGCACTATGCAACAAACAACAACTTAGAACCACCAAGAGCGCCAACGGAATCTCACAACACACCAGTACAGACACCACACCAACGTACCACCAGACAAGAATTCAGAATAGCCACACTAAACGTGAACACACTGAGGACAGAAGAAAGAGAAGAGGAGCTAAACTATGCTCTAAAAAACATTAACTGCGATATCCTGGGCCTCTGCGAGATCAGAAGAATGGGGGAAACTATAATCGAAAAGAATAACGGCGACCTCTTCTGCTACATCGGGCAGACCAAAGGACAGAAAGGAGTGGGATTCCTGATAAAGAAACACATCAAACCCATGGTGAAGGAAATCATAGGGGTTTCAGAGAGAATAATAGTTCTAAAGATAAAGACAGCGACATGCGATGTAACTATGATACAAATATATGCACCCACAGAGAACCATAGTGACGAAGACAGCGAAGACTTCTACAGACTGCTAGAAGACACAATTGAGAGACACAGATCACACAGGAACTTCATATTAGGCGACTTCAACAGCAAAGTAGGGAACAAACTCCACGCACAAGAGGACCCAGTTGGGCCGTACGGCTACGGGACAAGGAACGCAAGAGGAGAACGACTGGTACAATTCGCCACAGAACAGAGAATGGTGATACTAAACACGTTCTTCAGAAAGCGTAGCGAAGCAAGGTGGACCTGGAGACACCCCAACGGCACGACAAAAAACGAACTGGACTACATACTAACCGACAGCCTAGCAGGTGCGAGGGACATACAAGTCGTACCAAACCTGAAATTCTCGACGGATCACAGAATGGTACGTGCCACAGTGAATATAAAGAGAAACAGAAGACATTTTGGGAATACAATAGCGAGCACAATTGACAGCTTAGATAGGCACACTTTCGGCCTTGCACTACAGGAACGACTACAAGAAATGGACCTATCCTCCCAGCGCGACCCACAGGATCTATACAACTCCATCGAAGAGGCCCTTACCCAAGCATCAATCACAGCCAGGAGAACAAATGGAACTAGAGAAAACAGTTCCAAGCTCAGCCCGTTAACAATTGCATTAATTGAACAAAGGAAGAGATTATATCCAAGCAGGGATGAAAACGAGGACAATAAAAACCAGTACGCAGAGATTGATAAGCAAACAAAAAGGGCGATCAGAAGGGACGTACGTGAACACAACACAGAGGCAGTAAGAACAATACTGGAATCATCCAAATCAACAAGACAAGCAAGAAAACAGAGAGGAAGTGGGAAGCAATGGCTCTTGGGAGCACGGGGACCCAGAGGCAACCGTCTAACAGAAAGAGAAGACATTGTGACGGCAGCCACAAACTACTACAGATCACTATACACCAGCTCCAAACAGGAAGCGAATCCAAGCGACAGTATTCAGATGAACAACGTAGACGACATCGAGGTCCCACCAATACTTCAAAGCGAGGTCAGGACAGCGATAGGGGAACTCAAACCCGGAAAAGCGCCCGGAGAAGACAACATCCACAACGAACACCTGAAACTCGGTCACGACTCCTTGCTAACACCGCTCACCGCAGTCTTCAACGAAATACTCAAATCGGAGACAGTACCCCACCAATGGAAGACAAGCAAAATTATTCTACTCCACAAAAAAGGTGCCAAGGACGACCTGAACAACTACCGTCCAATCAGCCTAATGTCAAATGTCTACAAGCTGTTCTCTAAGATAATCACAAGGAGACTCACGAAAGTACTGGATGACAACCAAGCTCCAGACCAGGCAGGATTTCGCTCAGGTTACAGCACGGTGGATCATCTACAGACAATCAACCAGGTCATAGAAAAAACGGACGAATTCAATATTCCCCTCTATCTTGCATTTATAGATTTCAAGAAAGCATTTGACTCGGTAGAACACTCCTGTGTATTACAGGCGCTGAGCAACCAGGGAGTCGAGCACAAATATATCAACATCCTAACTAAGCTCTACGGAGACTCGCACGCCATCGTGATGACAGAACGAGAAGGACAAATATTCAGAATAGGAAGAGGAGTCCGACAAGGGGATCCGATCTCACCAAAGCTGTTTACTAGCCTCCTGGAAGACATATTCCGTAAGCTAAAGTGGAAGAAAAGACATGGAATCAATATAAACGGATATCGGCTGACGAACCTAAGATTCGCGGACGACATCGTACTCTTCGCTAAAAACGCCACCGACCTACAAGAGATGATACAGGAACTAAGCGATTGCAGCGCACACGCAGGCCTAAGCATGAACATGGAAAAAACCCAAGTCATGACGAACAGCCAACCACAACCCATCCAAGTCAACGCAACCAGTTTACAGTACGTGGAAGATTACATCTATCTGGGCCAATTGGTCGGATTCAAAAGCTGCATGACGAGAGAACTAAAAAGAAGAATTGCATCAGCATGGAGAGCTTTCTGGTCACTGCAATTCATACTCCTTGACAAGAAACTGAACCGCAAACTAAAGCTGGAGGTGCTGCAATCCTGTATCTTCCCAACCTTACTTTACGGCTGTCAGACCTGGAAACTGACCGTGAACCAGAAGACGCAGATTCAGATCTGCCAGCGCAAAATGGAGAGGAAAATCCTAGGACTCTCCCTCAGAGACAAGATTTCCAACACCAGACTAAAGCAGATGACAAACACCAGAGACATGGCACACCAAGGGGAACGCCTGAAATGGAAATGGGGAGGCCACGTGTCGAGACTCCAAGGCTGCAGATGGGCGCATATTTCCACCACGTGGGATCCACGCATCGGGAGGCGAAACCGAGGAAGACCTGGGACCAGATGGGCGGACTTCTTCAAGAGCCTAGCTGGACCCCTGTGGTCCAGAACAGCCAAGAACCGAGAAGAATGGAGATCGCTACAGTTTGCCAGTATCGAGTGAGAGTGCAAGTGTACACACACAAACGACGAACAAAACTTATATAGAACAGAATCTACCGTCATGCGGATTAGCTCACCGCATGATCTCTAAAGAGCTCCCCTTTTAGGAGGCCATAGCCCTTCACGGGAAATCCAAAGGCTATTTCATTCATTCATTTCATTCATTCATTCATTCATTCATTCATTCATTCATATTTAGAGATAAAATGGTAGAATATAGCAATAACTATCAAGCGGGCTTTAAAATTATTAATACTGACGACGAATAGAAAATTAGTAATCAATAAAATTATAGACCTGTAAGAAGGAGAAACTCTTCCACCAGAAGGATAATTGAAACCATTTAAATTTATTTAGTTGTATTTATTTATTTACGTCTATAACAGGCAATGCTCCAATATAATAGACAGTACAAATATTTACTTAGAACATAAAATTGGAGATAACATGAAAAAAAAGATAAAACAGATACAAATGCAAGATGGAAGTATAAATAGAAATAAAAATGAAAGAAAACAGACAAATAGATACTACCTAAATAAAAGACAAAGATATAAATATATATTAAAAATACAAAATAAAAATAAATGATAAATAGATAAATATAGATATCATAACCAAAAGATGTAAAATGTAACTATAAATGGCAAATTACAGACTAACAAATAGAGAGCAATATTATTTAAAATCAACTACCTTCAGTATATGAATAATAAAATGTTTATATTTCATGTAAAAAATGCTGAAATCTACATATTTCATTGAATTTTGAACACATTGATAGAGACTGTCCCTGGAAGAGGTTTAAAAGGCGTCATCAATACGGATGATGATGATTCTGATCATGATAAATGTACTGTAAAGAGGATTAAGCCTAGTTGAACACTTTACAAACATAAAAGACCTAAACGCTTAATAATGTAATATAATTTAATGTCATAAATTGTATAAGTTATTTAATAAAATGGCTTGAGCGTTAAAGTGAAATTTTCGTGACACTGGCTTTGTATCTACTAAACTTAATTTACTTTCCTCTCTGTTTTAGGTGTACACAACTCTCTTCTGAACGACATCTGGTGTGGGTGGTGAGTACTAAATATTTAACTTAAAATATCATGCTTTATACTGTGGTGTTTATATTTGTACCAGTTTAAAGTCATTCCAGGAACACAGTTCGTATTTCAGTAGCTCTTATGTTTCTCAGAATAAATAAAGCGATAAAACTAACACTGATCGCTTGAAGCATTTTCATGGTTTAAATATGAAGATAAAATAAGAGATGAAAATATACGAGAAAGCTGTATAAAAATCGGATAAAGCTTTAACGAATATGTTGATTGTATAACAAAACTGTCGGAACACGTAAATTTTCTGTACTTCACAGACCGGTAAGATTCTAAACAAATAAAGAGGGATCTAACAGACATTAACGTATTTATAGGAATTAGGAGTAATGACCACTGCAAAAGTAAAGTGAAACACAAAATTACCTGCCAATACAAACAGGAAACGTGCATTTGAGTTGCTGTCTTGTGTAGCTTTTGGAACACACATACATGCTTAGATTTTTCTTGAACCTATAGGTTAAGCCTACCAGAATTTAACATTGTCTTCGATATTCTTATTATACCGGATTGATACTGACAGAGAGGGTTGGTAGTAGATATGAACAACGATCGAGGAAGCAAGACTAACAGCGCCCGCAAAGCCGAAAACCCGCACGACAATGTTCTATACATCACGTCCTTGACGTAAAGACTGCTTGTGAGTGTTTCGATACGCCGAGATTGATCACTCCCGAAATCCCGAACGTCAAACAGCCTTGAATCGCCACAGTTGTTTATACCTGACTGAACTTTTATCTACTTTGACAAATGTTTTAATGTACTATAAACAATCAAGTAGCTATTTGAAACATCATCTCTACCTTTCAGTGTATAATAATCTGTTCCCCAATCCTTATTTAATTACTAGGCCCTTATTAAAAGGCCAGAAATTTTTTCACATGTTTGAGATCAAGTGTGCAAACGTTATATCTTATATTTCTTAGAAATGCAAATTTATTTGAGAATTTTTTTTCTATTTATATAACCATAGGCAATATCATATAATAGAACCAGAACATTTTGATAACTAAGATACTGTTCTGTTTTGTCTTTTTGTCTCATTTAAACATTTATAATGTTAAGTTTATTTCAATGATGTATGTTATTCAAAGTAACAAATTTTTCCACGCCGATCAAATGATATTTCGAGAATGATAGCGAGACTCGAAGAGCACGAGAATGACGAGACGAGACTCGAAAGAAATGCAACGAACACAGCAAGCGAAAGCGGCAGTTAGTTTTGTTCATCTCTAGTTGATAGTTCTTCACTAGTATTTAAACTGTTTCACTTATACAGTCATGCAACAATGGTATGTAAGAATCCGGTGAATTTCAAATAATCAGAGCTTTGCTCGAAACTGAATTAGTTTCATCCATCGTTGTTGTGGCCCAGGGGCGTACGCATGGGAGAGTTACCGGGTGTATAAATATATTTCTTCTAAAATAATCTTCTGCAGTGGCGCTTTCACATAACATTTCAATATAATTATGATCTATGTGTTTGATGTGAGATCAGTGATGGCTGATTGACTGAGGCAAGTGAGGCCGGGCCTCAGTCACTTGGCTTAACTGAAATCAGATTTTGTGTTTTTATAAATGTATTAATTATTTGAATGAAGCATATATCGCTGTAGAAGCATTTGAAAACTTTGGATGTATATAGACCTGTTTTGCAGTAAAACTTGCTCCTGAGGCCAGGATCGCTCGTGCCGAGTCTGGCTTTTGAAGTATATAGACCTGTTTTGCAGTAAAATTTGTTCCTGAGGCCAGAATCGCTCGTGCCGGGTCTGGCTTCTGAATTTCCTGCATTTTCGCGGGGTTTGAGCTTGCGCTTAAACCGTTGTAGCTGAGGCACAATTCGTCTGGCCTCGTGGCCTGGTCAGGTTTCACTCCTCACATCCATGGGCCGGCCTAAAGGGTAGAGTGGGGTGGGAATAGCAATGGTGACTTGTCTTCCTAAATAGGCCATAAATAACACAAATTCCAGCAGGCAGAGACCCACACTATTCCCTCCCTTCATGTTTCAGTTTATTACTTAAGCTTGGCTGCTAGGGTGTTATACTATTGTACTTCGTAGTACAGTAGTGATTCTGGGCCAATGTTGTTATGTATTTCGAGAAAATATAAACACAAACAAATGCGAGAAATAATGCTGGTGCAGTTAATTCATTGTTAGTGTCTTTTTTCGAGAAAAAATAATATTGAAAGAAAGGAAGTTTTAAATAAAGAGAGAGCCGACCGAGATACCTATGACATCGCTGATAATTTTTCTGACAGATAATCTTAAAACGCGAGTTTCTATTGCATCCTGGTATGGGCAATATAATAGGCTAATAATAATAATAGACTAATAATAATAATACAGTAATAATGATATTAATAATATAATAACAATAATAATTAATATCATAAATAAACATTTCCTATCACAGGCACTTAATCTAGTTGCATCTGGCCTCACCGAGGATTTCGATCACCGGCCGCTACTGTATGAGATAATGTGAAGAGCTGTTAACAATTTTTATCTCGAAAATCCACAAATAATTTAGGAAAACACGGAAATTTTACTTGAAACAAGTAAACCGATAAATTTGGAAGAAAATCCCGAAAAGATAAAGTATATGTTTATGTCTCGTGACCAGAATATTGTACGAAATGGAAATATAAAAATTGGAAATTTATCCTTCGAAGAGCTGATAATTTCAAATATCTTGGAGCAACAGTAACAAATATAAATGACACTCCAGAGGAAATTAAACGCAGAATAAACATAGGAAATGCCTGTTATTATTCGATTGAGAAGTTTTGTCATCTAGTATGCTGTCAAAAAATTTCAAAATTAGAATTTATAAAACAGTAAGTTATATTATTGGTTGTTCTGTATGTTTGTGAAAAACTTGAACTCTCACTTTGAGAGACGAACAGAGGTTAAGGGTATTTGAGAATAAGGTCCTTACGAAAATATTTGGGGCTAAGAGGTATGAAGTCACAGAATAATGGAGAAAGTCACATATCGCAGAACTTCACGCATTGTAATCTTTACCTGACATAATTAGGAACATTAAATCCAGACGTTTGGGATGGGGAGGGCTTGTAGCACGTATGGGCGAATCCAGAAATGCATATAGAGTGTTAGTTGAGAGGCCGGAGGGTGGCCGAGACGTAGATGGGATGATAATATTAAAATGGATTTGAGGGAGGGGGGGATATCATGATAGAGACTGGATTAGTCTTGCACAGGATAGGGACCGATGGCGGGCTTATGTGTGGGCGGCAATGAACCTCCTGATTCCTTAAAAACCATAAGTAAATAATTAAATAAGTAAATGTGGTAACCTTACATTAATGGCGACTCAGTAGTTCACATTTGAGATCACTGCTCAGAACTGAACCAACCCCATTCTTATTGCTATATATTGAAACCTAAAGAAATTCTACTAAGATACAAATGAACCACGAAATGTATGCTGTTGTGAATAACTATTTTTCCTTTCTTTCTTTATCTTCCTGATTTCGGGAGAGGGGATTGATCCACCCTTGACTACCTTACGGTTATGTGTGTGCATAATATAAGATGTAAAGTTATATTATTATCTCCGAGAAGCACATATTGCTAAAAAAATAATGAAACGTGTTTAAAATATCAAAGAATAAAGTATAAAAATGTGAGTTAAAGTTTAACGTAACAATTACTGACAGTAACATCGAGATATGGGTATTGAAAATGTCGCAAGTCGAATGAATTGGTGAAAGTAGCAATTTATGGACATTCAAAATGAAACCATAATAAATGATTTGTAACTAAAAATGCATGCTTACAGAGTTATCAACAATCATTGCTATACCTTGGCTACTTGATGCCAGAGAAGTGAACAAATCTCACTCTTAAATTCCAACGATAGGTAGAGTAAATAAATAATGTTTAATTCCAGTCGCAAGAATAAGATACATCTCGAACAAGTAGCAAAGGTGAGAGAATCAAAATTAAGAATCACTGCAATTCTAGGAGACTTAAGGCAAAAAGAAGACATCTTCAGGTGAGCTTGTTTCGTAAATTTCTTTGTTCGAAAATTAATTAAACTAGAAATTGTTTGTCTTTCCTACGGCGTTCTTGTTGCTATGGCAACGCTCATGGGCTCTTGTTTATCAGCTGAAAGAGAAGCAAATTAGTCTGAGTTGGCGGAGTGTGGCGACATCCACTCATTATCCTCAGGTGAGCAATGAATTATCCCGAGTCTTCACATTACGTTCGCCGAGCCACGCTCACGGTTGTCGCTTGTAATTTTCAGAAGTTTGCACCAAGTGGTCTGATGCTCAAAAACTCAATTTAACAGAAAGACATCATTTACAGTAGTGATAAAAATGTGATGATTCCTTTAAATATCATAATTACTTTTCTTCTTTTTATCCTGTTTATGATTTCAATTGTTTTTTTTTCTCTTTACAATTCACAGTTCTCTCTTACCCTTTGAAATAATATGTTATTTTCCAATTGAAAACAATTTTTAGTAGGTAGTTTTTCGCATTCCTTCACAGGTTGCGTTTTGTATAATTTCTTTTGAACTCGTACATAATTTATATAGTAAGAAATAATAATAATCCCTGACTCCTCAGAGGAAACCATTATAAGATATAGTCCATTCCATTTCGTAAGCGACATCACACCTTGAGCAGACTTGAGCAGCAGTACTTATACACAAGCGAAACAAACTCCGATCTCCTCTCCTATCCCACCTACTCCACACGTAAAATGTAAGGGTTGTCCAAGCATTTAAACCTGTAACTATTCATTGGACTTATCATCATACATACAGTATTTTTAATTCACAATAATTATTTAATATACATCTTGATTACACAACTTTTAACACTATCACTTCGGAATATGTATGGTAAGACTTTCCTGTGTTAAATTTCAACGTACCTCGTTTACATGTTTCGACCTATTTCCTCAGAACTGGTCGTTGTTGGTCTTGGCGCCACTTGTTCTGTTTCCTGTGAGGGTGTGTTCGTGTGGTATAGTGTAGAGTCAAAGAGTGTGTGTGTTTTGAAGTTGAGTTGTGTGTTGAGAATTTCGTTGGGGTGTGCTTTTGTGTGTCTGTATATTTCATATTGTTCTAGTGTGTTTAGTTTCTGGCTTTTTAGTTGGATGTGTAGTATTTCCATGTCTATGTTGATGTCTCTGTAGGTGTGGTTAGCATTTGTGATGTGTTCTACATATGTGGATGTGTTTCGTAATTTTGTTATGGCTGTGATGTGTTCTTTGTAACGTGTTTGAAACGATCTGCCTGTCTGTCCTATGTAGAAGTTGTTGCAGGTGTTACATTTGAGCTTGTATTCGCCTGTGTGGTTGTATTAGTTTGTTTGTGTTGTTTGTGTGTTGAGATGTTTTTGTAGAGTATTATTTGTTCTGTATGCGATGTTGTAATTTAATTTCTTCAATGAGGTTACAATTTTATGTGTGTTTTTGTCTTCGTATGTTAGTGTGATGTATTTTTTGTGTTCTTGTGTTTGTGTTGTATTCTTATGTTTTTTGTGATTATGTTTTGTCTTACGTATTATGTTGTCTATTATGTTAGAGTTGTATCCGTTTTCTTGTGCTATGTATCTGAATGTGTTTAGCTCTTCGTTGTAATCTTGTTGGTTCAGTAGTCTGTGTACCATTGTTCGGAATGCAGGTTGTTTGTGTTGTGTTGGGTGGTTGGATGTGTTGTGTATGTGTGTTGTTGTTGTTGTTTGTTTTCTGTATACTTTGAATGTGTGTTTGTTGTCTACTTTTGTTATTGTGATGTCTAGAAAATTTATGGATTTTTTTCTTTCAATTTCTAATGTGTTTTGTAGCTTTGGGTGTATTTTGTTTATGTGTTGATGTAGGTTTTGGATTAATATCCAATATAAATAAAGTACATATAATTTCTGTAATAAATAACATAATATGCATTAAGCCACCTCATGGACGTAAAACCTATAGATTGTTTGCTCGATAAACTTAATAACACGAATTTTTCTCCAATATCTGTCAAATAGAGTACAAAAAATCTTATCAGTAGTCGATCTATTACGCCTAAAACCACATTAATGATCCCCAATAATTTCATCTACCTGTGATGTTAATCTTCTCAAAAGAATATTGGACAAAATTTTGTACGACGTCAACAAAAGTGATATTCCTCGAAAGTTAATACAGTTAGTCCTTTTTTTTTTTTTTTTTTTTTCAAGAAATTGGTTACAACCCATGTTTCGCCTAAGGTATATCACGGGGGATTTACAGTGTATGTATATATAATAATAAGGTTATTCTTGTAGAGTACGGAATATATGCTTGAGGAAGGCACTGATCTCAAAATTGTTGAAGTGGAGTTTGAGTACTATATGCGGAGTAGTGGTCCGCAGTGCTTTAGGTCGAGATCTTGCGAATTCTGAGTATTTCATTATCAGGTGAAGGGCTGTTTGCGGAGATTTTTCGGGACCGTTGCAGAATGGTATGCTCTAGTAGCAGTAGTAGTTTTATTTTGCCTGGCAGAGTTAAGGCCATACGGCCTTCTCTTCCACTCAACCAGGTTTCAATAACATACATGAAATACAAAATTATGTGATAGATTACAAAACACACAAAAGAAGATACCTTAGAAATTACATAAAATATAGTAGAAAATTACAAATAGTCAAAATCAGTTACATAATATAAAATTACAAATAGTCAAGATCAGTTACACAATATAAGGACAATATAAAATAAGGTAGAAAATTACACATAATCAAAATCAGTTACATAACATAAGGGGAATATATATATATATATATATATATATATATATATATATATATATATATATATACACACACACACAATTTATAAGACCTAAAAATGCTCGAGATAAGTTCGACGATTAATTCACTTGAGATATAGTATATATGAGATTTAGCAGCGTTTCTCAAACTTTTTTGAAGTGGGGACCACTTTTTAAAGTCAGAACAGTTCCGCGGACCACCTTACTCATGTTCCATTCGAAAGCAAATTTATCATTTTCGTAGCATATTTTAAAACCAGTATAATTACATTTTAAAATTGAATTAAGGTTCGGTACTTTGGTCCTCTCCTATGAATTCGGGTGGTCCCTGGCTGGGATACAGGCGTGGCGCCAGATGTGCAGGGAAAAATGGCGAGAAACATCACGTGTATAGTGCTTTAAATCCCTCTTTTGTTGCTGAGAGTAGAGTGGGAAGTCATAGACGGGTAGGGTAAGAAATTTCATAAAATGTTAGTACTGGGAGAAAAAGTGAAATTCGATTGCCATGTGTCATTTCCAAACTCTGAGACTTTAAGCTATAATGTGATACGCAATTCGTTTGAATTTTATGTTTTCTTCCGTCTTTTTTGAAGGACCACAGGTGGTCCGCGGACCATAGTTTGAGAAACGCTTATATATATATATATATATATATATATATATATATATACAGTATATGTAGGTACGATTATTGTCCTGGTAAAATTTCCTTTTCCATTAACAAGTACAAATCCCGCTTAATAGAAGAAAAACTTATTTGCTCTGCTACAGATAACATTTTATGAAATAAATTAAATACTTGTGACACTCTAAAAATTCAGATAAAATGAAAGAATATTGTTCTTCAGAGTAAATACTCATATTACATAAAATATGAATAGTTCAACAAACTTTGTCCACACCTGTGGAGTAACGGTCAGCGCGTCTGGCCGCGAAACCAGGTGGCCCGGGTTCGAATCCCGGTCGGGGCAAGTTACCTGGTTGAGGTTTTTTCCGGGGTTTTCCCTCAACCCAATACGAGCAAATGCTGGGTAACTTTCGGTGCTGGACCCCGGACTCATTTCACCGGCATTATCACCTTCATTTCATTCAGACGCTAAATAACCTAGATGTTGATACAGCGTCGTAAAATAACCCAATAGAATAAAATAAAGAAATTAAGAAAAAATGTCACATTGTTGTCGGGTGTGTGGTGGTTAAAGGGAATAAAAGTTACGATATGGATTGTTTGTTCAATAAACTTAATAATACGAACTTTTCTCCACTATCTGTCAAATACAATAGAAAAAATGTTGTCAATAGTCGATCTATTACGCCTAAAATCACATTGATGATCCCCACTAATTTCATCTACGTATGATGTTAATCTTCCCAAAAGAGTATTGGACAAAATGTTGTACGATGTCAACAAAAGTGATATTCCTCGAAAGTTGGTACAGTTGGTCTTTTCCTCCTTCTTAAATATAGGTACGATTATTGTTCTTGAACGTAAATACTCATATTACATACAATATGAAAAGTTTATAAAAATTTGAAGAAAGTTTATAAAATGTAGCATTTTTATACATAGCCACTAACAGATAAATACTCCTTCCTTCTCTCCAAAGTTTTCTTCCGTTTAGGAGTTGTATTTGATGACGTCACAACTCTTGTCATCATTAAAACCTTTTTGCAGACCTCTGTTCTAACAAACTGTGTAACTGTTAAGATAATCCCTCTCATTCAGCTGCAGTTAGAATCAGGTTCCTCTCCAGGAGTTTACCAAATTCAAAGTGATAATACTGCTCTCGTCCTCTCTACTTAAAGTATATATTTGTATCACCTCCTCTTTGTATGCAATGCCGGATAGATGATGCGATGACAGCGCTCTTGTTTCCCCCTCTTTGCCACACCTTTAATTCCATCAGCGTCGAGTAACAGCATTACCAGGCGCCTGACACGAATACAAAGCTCACGTTACGACGTCGTCGCATCTACGTGTTTGCAGATTCACCTATAAACCATGTTTGACTGAACATTTTAAACAGTGCGGCAGTCACTTGTTTTACTGTTGTCATGGAGATAAAGCAAGAGGCTTTGTCAGCACTACGGACGTGCGATACTAGCGCCGCATGCGGCTCACATCCGAGACACTGCACAGGCTTCCTTACTTGCAATGAATAGATATTACAGTTAGCATTTCAGACGTGCTAATTCCGAGCTCTTCTTGTCCACAGAAAAATAACATTTTTGAATTTCCGTAACGGATGATACGTACAAGAACAAAATAATTGAAAACTACACTTCACAGTTACTTTATTTATATTGCCAATTCAGTTTCAGTATACACTAACACATGGTGTTTCTTTTTATGTGAACTATTATCTGTTCAGTGTCCTCGATGACGCATGATTATTCATTATACCGGGTCATCCAATTGAGGGGTGCTCTGCAATAACAAGGTATGTACAGTAGTAGAAAACCGGACCGACCCTTGTAGCTGATTTCAGAGCCTTTTTCACTCCAGAGCACGATAGACTGTTAACTAAGACTTTCGTGGTTCGAATCCTGTCTGGGAAGGAAACTTTTTTTGTTCCTTATACAAATTTATTCCCAATACTTTTCGATTGCTGGTAAAGTTCATGTTCTGGGAATAATAATTTAATCAAGTAATCGCTGCAGTCGAAACGTATTGGGAATAAATTTGAATACAGGACAAAAAAAAGTTTCCTTTCCAGGCACGATTCGAACCACGAAAGTCTTAGTTACCAGTCTGTCGTGCTCTAGAGTGAACAAGGCTCTGAAATCAGCTACAAGGGTCGGTCCGGTTTTTATTTGCCACTACTGTACACATACCTCGGTATAGTCGCCATAATTTATATATAAAAATAACAAAGTCAATAACGAGATTTTTTAGGCATAATAGATGGAACATATGCAAATAAACTATCACTAAAACTAATTATAGGAAGAAAAGTAAAGAAGGTAAACTTTATAATTCTAAATGAGGCAGTAGAGCAAGTGCACAGCTTCAAATACTTGGGGTGTAATATAAGCAGTAACATGAGCTGCTGCCAAGAAGTCAAAAGGAGAATAGCAATGGCAAAGAAATCTTTCAATAGAAAAAGGAGCATTTTCTGCGGACCTCTGAAGAAAGAACTAAGGAAGAGACTAGTTAAGTGATTTGTATGGAGAGTAATATTGTCTGGGGCAGAAACATGGATATTACGACGAAGTGAAGAGAAGCGACTAGAAGCATTTGAAATGTGGATATAGAGGAAAAATGGAGCGTGTGAAATGGACAGACAGAAGAAGTAGTGAAGTTGTGTTGGAAAAAGTAGGTGAAGAAAGAATGATGCTGAAACTGATTAGAAAGAGGAAAAGGAATTGGCTGGGTCACTGGTTAAGAAGAAACCGCCTTTTGAAGGGCCTAGTGAACGGGAGAAGTGTTCGGGGCAGAAGAAGATATGAGATGATAGACGACATTGATATATGGAGTCCACACCTGTGGAGTAACGGTCAGCGCGTCTGGCCGCGAAACCAGGTGGCCCGGGTTCGAATCCCGGTCGGGGCAAGTTACCTGGTTGAGGTTTTTCCGGGGTTTTCCCTCAACCCAATACGAGCAAATGCTGGGTAACTTTCGGTGCTGGACCCAGACTCATTTCACCGGCATTTTCACCTTCATATCATTCAGACGCTAAATAACCTAGATGTTGATACAGCGTCGTAAAATAACCCAATAAAAAAATTGATATATGGATCATATGAGGAGACAAAGAGGAAGGCAGAAAATAGGAAAGACTTGAGAATGCTGGATTTGCAGTGAAAGACCTGCCCTTGGGCAGAACATTATGAATGAATGAAAATAATTAAAAACGCAGATTTGCAAAGGCCTTTCTTTGTTAATGAAAACAATGTTACTTTTACTTACTGCCAAACACCCACTTCTTACACATACCTTCGTCCACACCTGTGGAGTAACGGTCACCGCGTCTGGCCGCGAAACCAGGTGGCCCGGGTTCGATTCCCGGTCGGGGAAAGTTACCTCGTTGAGGTTTTTCCGGGGTTTTCCCTCAACCCTAGATGAGCAAATGCTGGGTAACTTTCGGTGCTGGACCCCGGACTCATTTCACCGACATTATCACCTTCATCTCATTCAGACGCTAAATAACCTAAGCTGTTGATAAAGCGTTGTAAAATAACCTACTAAAATAAAAAAAAATACACATACCTTGTTATTGCAGAGCACTCTTCAATTATCATCTGACCAGAGCTGCGGCAGGGACTCTGCCGGCGATAAGCTATCGCTTCCCTCCGGCCTGACAATACACAAAATCCGTGGTTGTTTGTTACGCTAGAGTGACTGCCTAATAAATTCTAATGCACTTTAAAAGTGATGTACTCACCCATGTCACGCACGGAGATGCTGGAACTGCCTTAACTAAAGTAACTTCGTAGGCCTTTATACAGAACCATAAGAAATTTCCGTTTGTTGAGAAAGACAACCAAGAGATTGGTAAGGGAAATTTGTCAGGCGTTGTCCAAACTCATCAAGAGTCTTTTTTTCTGTGAGCATTGTATGTCGCCTTTTTCACTTTACATCTTGAACACTTCTCGTTTCCCCGAAGTTTATTAACTAATTTATGAAGCGTGTCAAGACTTGGATCTCTGTCACTTGGGAATTTCTCTTTAAATAATCTCCTGACAGACAGCACTAGTGGATTCTGCATGGAAATACGAATTGTAAATAAACACCCGATGTGGAGTAGAATCATTAGGCCTATTATTTGTCATTTATTATTAGCGGACTGTACACGTGTAGTTGCTTGCACTCTTCAAACAATATTGCGTCGCGTGAGAGTCAAGTCAAAACCAGTTAACCCGACCCGCCCACTTCCGCGTCCGGCGGTAGGCGTTGCTACTGACGGGCTTTCTGCTGGTAAAAGTCGCAATCAGACTTTCATTACCTTACAATAGAATCTCTGTTAGATGTATTCCTCGTATCTTGTAGCAGTGTTCCAAAAATGTGACGATTGGCTTCACTATGTACGAAATTATATTCCAAATAGTTACTTTTTACATTTTAAGACTGTTCCACTTTTATCTAGCGATTGCTTTGTATTCTCAATTGCCAGTTTCTACGTTCTTCCCAAGTTCTCGTTCTATTACTAATCTGATAATACAATCCCGCCTTGTTATTCCGTGACGTCCTCTTGCTCATCTATTGGGTGAAGACGATTGTATACCGGTAGTTTGTTTTCACCAACTTTCTTCAGGTAAACTTTGAGCATGTTCATACTAATCAACACTGAAGTGTTTGTCTTTGAATACAATCGGAACATCTTTCTCTAATCCAGAGCGTCAGAATTGTTCAAATAAGTTTGTTTTTCAGTTTTTTCCATAAAACATAAATTGAAAACATTTCCAAAATTGTTCTTTGTGTTCAATGAAGTATGTAGCGGTTGAATTCTCCTGAATAAAATATCTCATGGATTCTCCCCACCGAAAAAGTCCAAAACAATGCACACAAATTCAGGTGAAGTCATGTTGATATTCTTCTTCTATTCTAAGGGTCCTCTCTTAGTTGAATTTTTCCAGCATGAAGAAACTTTACAGAAACTGAGACGCGCCATTAAGTCAAAACGCCCTGGAATGCTATCGAACGGCGTTATTCTTTTTCATGATAAAGCCCGCCCACCTAATGCCAACTCCGTAAGGAATACTATTCAGAGATTTGGTTGGGAAACGCTTCAGCATCACTTGTACAGCCCAGACCTCTCCCCATGCAATTTTACATTTTTGAAGAGTTGAAGAAAGACATTCGTAGACTTCGTTTTGCATCGCTAGAAGACGTGTGTAACTGGGTAAAGAACTGAATCGGCAGACAGCTCACAACTTTTTCAAGAATGGGATTGATTGTCTTGTCTCGCAGTGGGATAAATGTATAAACAGTTTTGGAGATTACTTTTGAGATAATAAATGAAGAGTCCACTGCAAGAATGATGGATGTCATTAGGAATACATTTTGCAGGAGAAGCGATTGAAAGATTGAAATGCTTAGTGCTCAAAGTTTAACTGTGATTTTCCGATCATTACTGGGCAATGACTTGCTTACTTACTTACATACGTACTTACTTACTTACTGGCTTTTAAGGAACCCGGACGTTCATTGCCGCCCTCACATAAGCCCGCCATTGGTCTCTATCCTGAGCAAGATTAATCCATTCTCTATCATATCCCACCTCCCTCAAATCCATTTTAATATTATCTTCCCATCTACGTCTCGGCCTCCCTAAAGGTCTTTTTTCCTCCGGCCTCCCAACTAACACTTTGTTGTGGTCGTGCCAGAATATCAGTCCCATTCTGAGGCTTATTTGAAGGATTCGTAACATGCTGTTTTTTTACGGTGATGGGCTGTTAGCCCTTCGCCCAACCCCCAAGCTGGAGGACCACCCCTCATCGGTTGTCCGCGACTGCTTATTCAATATACTCACAGCTACCCTCCATATCTGGAGGCCTTCTCCTCGATCCGCAACCTGAGGACGCGCCATGCCGTGGTGATAGGAACCCACAATACATGGGGCAATGACTATCAGTGTTAATGTCATATAACTCTCTATGTACATTCTATATGTCTCAAGCTATGCATTGACAGTCTGGTTCATTTTCGACAAGAAAGTGACATCCATCATTCTTGCAGTGGACTCTTCAAATGTTCTATTATACTTTTTGGCATCTGACCAGTTTTCATTTGACTGTACCTCATAGTAGAGCTGAGACGAAATGTTATGGCACCAACATGCGCGAAGTTTTAAATTGCCGGCCAGCAGGGTAGAGGAGTGGGGGTTGTTTGGGTTACGGTTCTCAAGCTCAGAGCGGCAGGCATATCCGTTTCATCTCTTTCCAAAAATATTCGTCTTACCTTAGTATCACTGCTTTCCTAATCAAGAGTTCGAAGTACCTATTCCATCTTTATATTCTTATTCTCCGTCCGAATCAGACGACTGATCTGTGCTGGAATCAGATGTCCTTAAGTTTATGGAAATGTTCTAAAAATACTGTCCATCACGTGCTCTATTTCAATGTAATTATTTTCTACTTTCTTCATATAATCATACACTGATATCCATTTTTGGAAGGAGCGGTTGCAGAGTCGGCCTCTGCTTATGCGTAGGTTAGAAATTATAAATGTGTCTTCTTATGACTTCCTCATCAAATCTGTCTACAGCTGCAACAATCTTCTTCTTCGGCTGTGATTTTTCCGGACTGGAGAAAGATCTGCTGTTCCTGCCTCAATATTTTTCGCTTCTTTCCTGATTCTTGCCAAGGTTCGCTTTGAAATACCAGTGGCAGCCAGTACTCTTGCACACACGCTTTTCAATGGAATTGGTATTCCGTTTACAGCCTCTTCTGACATGAATTTCCATACATTGTATGCTATTTCATGTCCTTGATTATGAACTACTCTAATGATTTCACACCTTAGACAATGCCACAATTATGGCGGTCAGAAGGACAATGTTTTCAGTATTAGCAATAGCTGTAGTAGCAGAACGATCTGAACACTCGGAATGCTAGTAACCAACTAACCCAACACCCCTCCAGTTGAGTGTGAGGGTGAGTCCAAGCAAACGAACTAAAATGCGTCCCTCGCGCCGGTGCCACAACTTCTCGTCCGGGCTCTACTAGAGCCTAGCCCTTGAATCTTCATATATAACATACTTGTATTTGACTTAGGTCGAGTTCGTAGAGGAATTCTGTAACTAAATCTGGATCTCTGATGCTTCGATGAACAATTGGAGATAGTCACCGCGAGCCCTGTTAGCAGCGAGTGACCCGGATTGCTCTCCAACATCTGCAGTTGAACTCGCGGTCTCGTGGCAACTGACAGTTTTCAGATACTTCTGACATTAACTGTATATTGAATGCATCTCTATGCAAATGCATATGTGTCAAATGCATTCATTAATAGCATGGGAAAAAATCCAGCTGCTGCAGGCCAGCTCGCGGAACTAACGAATCAAAGAGAGAATGCAAAACTCAGGTCATACAATGATCACAATGCCAACTGAACAAAATGACGTCTCGATGGCAATCATTGACCGCAAATGGCTGAATAGCATTCATACATTACATTCTTTCAATACTGTGATCACAAAAGACCCTCATATCCACTTCAAATGGAAATTTTAATGACATATTATTTGCTTATGTGTAAAAATTTTAGGGGATAAAAAATTCATTTCTTTAATTTGTCTTCTAGTTTTGTAGATAGATATAACATGTCTACGCGATTACAATGGAAATGTTGACGACGATGATGAGAACAATGATAATTATGACAACGTTATGTTATGTTAATGTATTGTGACGATGAATATGACTAGTCATTTTTAATTTTATAGATATTATGATATCGATAAGCCGGTTAATAATCTTTAAGTAATGATATTTACGTCTAAGGCTTATATAATTGAATAAATTTGTTTTAATTTGATTTTACAACAAACGTTTTCACTCACCAGTGAGCATCTTCAGATTTTTTAATATAACATGAAATAATTTAACAGTTTAAGTACATAAAAAATTACAAAAAAAATTGCTTGTGTCCTTAGCATGTTTTACGTGACATATTTTCAAATTTATAAAGTGGTTACAATGAATAAAATAGGTTAACAAAAAACTATGTAAAATGAACAAGTTAAAACAATATTGGAACAACTTGTAGACAAGTTTACTTTCAAAATGCAGAACTACATTAAACTCAACATTTCTCGTCTAAGACCTTCTTACAAGCTATTTTAAAATAAGTTACAAATCAAATCAAGGGAACAACTCGTCAGGTTAAGTAAATACATGTCACATTAAGTAATGTAACGTCTCTTTTTTAATTTACGCTTTATACAAATTTTTTAATTATTTTCAAATCTTCTTAAGGAAAGAGGGTGGTATTTTTTTAAACCTTTTTTTTTCGTATTTGGTGTAAAATATTAATTTTTTGTATGTAGAGAGCTCATGGCTGTGGCAACTGAACCAAATAAAAATATTTTGAAAAAAATATATATATATATTTTGGGGCCCAAATTTGAAAAAAAAATATATACCCAATGCAGGATTGTACTAAAACCGATATGTCTAAACCGTTTTTAAAGATAGATTCAAACCGTTTTTTGCAATGAATTTGCAAACGCATGTTCCACAAACCGTCTGTAACAGATTTTTGATATTGGTCCCTACATTTATAAAGTAAACAATTAAAATTTAATAACAATTTTCTGATTTCTTTCTTGCAAACACACGCACATATTTTTAAAATGCAATTAATTAACAAAATTCTGTTACAGAGAGAAGTTTCATAATAGTCTAAAGAATGTGTGATCTAAATTTCATGCATGTATCTTTAATAGTTGAGAAATTATATCCATTTTTGTTTTGCAATGTAGCAAAAAAATTAAGATACTGGAAACCGATAAAAGCCGGCGTGTGATTTAAAAATCCATAGCGCAGGAAGTTTAAAAAAATCCCATAAAGGCACAAATACCTACAAAATGTTATGCAATGCATTCCACACATGTCAAAGGGTATTTTAAAGAAAAAAAAATTTTTTTGAAAATTTAATTTACCAGAAACAACAATAAAAGTGAGCGAGTGATTTAAAAGTCCATAACGCAATAAGTTTAAAAATGTCGACTCAACATCCGATAAGGGCACCAGTACCCACAAAATGTTATGCTATGCATTCCACACATATCACAGAGCATTTTAAAGATTTTTTCTTAATTTACTCATTTTTCACCAAAAAATACCATCCTCTCCCCTTAAGGAAAGACAGCCCTCAAAGACCGCTGCAGGTAGGTCATTCCAATAATTTATAGTTCGATTTAAAAATGAGAATTTACCTACATTCGTTTTCTGTTTCCTACATTTGATTTTAAACTCATGATCGTTCCTACCATAGTACGTTGGCTTTTCTAACCGAGCCGTTATATCTATCCATGCTTCTACGTCTCTTTTCCAATATTTCCCATTTAAGTTCTTTTATCGATCGTTTCCATCTTCTGTTTTATCTTTAACAAATTTAGCTGCCCTATACTGGATTCTTTCTAAGGAATTTATCTGATATATTCTATAGAGACCCCAATAAGTAGTTCCGTATTCCATTAATGGTCGCACTAACGTTAGATAATGGGTCCACACCTGTGGAGTAACGGTCAGCGCGTCTGACCGCCAGACCAGGTGGCCCGGGTTCGAATCCCGGTCGGGGCAAGTTACCTGGTTGAGGTTTTTTTCCGGGGTTTTCCCTCAACCCAATACGGTGCTGGACCCTGGACTCATTTCACCGGCATTATAACCTTCATTTCATTCAGACGCTAAATAACCTGAGATGTTGATACAGCGTTGTAAAATAACCCAATAAAATAACAATAAAATAGATAATATGCTATTTCCCTCGATTTGGGGCTAGCCTTTTTCAAGATTATCATAATAAAATGAAGTGCCCTCCATGGTTTACCAGTAACATTATCAACCTTCTCTCCCCAAGAAAGTTTGGAGTTTAAATACACTTCTAGGTATTTACAATATTGTCCATGCTGAATTACAACACCATTGAATTCATAGTTTAGACTAGTTTCCTCTGGGGTTTAAAAAATGTTATAGACTTACTTTTAGAACCATTTATTTTCATCCTATGCATTAACGCCCAGTTACGTTTTCAAGTCAGGAATATCAAGACGACTGTGCTTACAATTTTACATTATGACTGTAGTCATGTTTTTGACGACTACTACGATGATGATGATGATTATGATAACAATTGAAACGAAGATCACTACCATAACGATATCATGTAAAAGTGATTATGTATGTATGTTATAACTAGTTGCATCAATATTCAGTACTATTAGTTTTTATTGCACGAATGGATTTAAGCGTAGCGACATTTAAACAATTATTTTAACACCCACAGTTTCACTCACCGATGTATGCATTGTACCTGCTATTTTCGCATATATTAAAATACATTTATTACTCGTACTGCATTGCAGTCGGTTTATATTTATTTTCTACTTTTATCCCGGAAACTCAATATTTCTGCTAACAAAAATATTCCTTTATATTGTTTATATGTATAGCAACGTATTTAATAGATGTAAGTTGAAGAAGTAAGATAGGAAATTTCTGCTTCTCAGAAAAAGTATATAAATATAAAATGTCATAAATTTGTGTGTTCACATGGAAGTGAAACGCGGGTAGCGAAAGCAAAACACAACAAAGAATAAAATGTAATTTAATGAATTGTATTGTTCTTTTTACATGGAAATTAAAGGTAAGCAACGAAAATAAGAGGAAAGGAAAGAGTGAAATGCAGTGAAATTAATTTTCTGAGAATAGTGATTAGATTTAAAAATAGATCATAAACTCGACGTTGAAAGTGTGGGAAACATGGCGTAAAATAATGCAGATGAATTGAGAAAGAAATTGAGAGCGGACATGTAAATAACTACATGCCATATTATTTACTATTTTTCCTAATGGTACATTATCAGAAGTCATTAATTTGTTAATTGGGCACAAGTGCAATTATTATATATGGCAGGTTGAAACATGGTCGAGGACGACGGCTTCAAGCAGAAGGAAATCAGAGTTCGGTGGTGCGTGTCGTAGATTTAATTCATATTAAGGGGGAAGGTGATGCAATTTTTATCATTTTTTATTTATACATTGGCCAAATTTTATCAACAGTAATCTCACTAGAGGTTTTGATTTATCTAGAGAAAATCAAAACTCGAGTGGGATTTAATTGACTATTACACGATTAGAAAAAAGTATATGGAGATTAGAAGTAACGAAGTATTCCAATACAATAAAATATTACTTGACTTACGAAAATACAACTGTCTTGAAGTGTATTATTGTACCATCTCAATATTACAAATATTACGCTAGATGCATGCTAGATGGCAGTGGTGTGTTATGATTAGCTGTTGTCCTGTTATCAGGTGTGCCAACTATGGAATCTTCATTGAACTCTGTGGACGGTTACTAGTCAAGAAGGCTTTGTTGATTCAATTTCATTTTTATTAAAATAGTTGCATTCCACTTCAATTATCCAGATCCCAATAATCAACGTCACTTTACAGATGATTTTCAATAAATCTTAGTATTAAACAATCTCTGATACGTGACTATCCATAATATCATATAGCAGAAGCAATAACATGACCAAAATAATATAAACGATTGTTAGAAAAGTTTTAATTATGAATGATGAAATAGACAAGAAACGATGATTAAATAAAAAAATAACATGAATAATTTTAAAAGAAACAATTATTGAAAATAGGTACAATTTTCAAATTTCAATGTTTTAGTGGTTGGTGGTTCAGTTGATGTTATATTGGACGTGTGCGTAAAAGAAGTGAACTCAGTGATGTATATGGTGTATCCCTCAACTTATTCAGGATTTCCGAATGGTGCTCTTCATTTATTTGTAAATATGGTTTCAGGGAAGATGCATAGCTATGACCAGTGATCTTTATTAATTCTTGTTCATGAATGCCAATGTGAGTCATTTTTGAAAATGCTGTGCATCGACTGGAGTGGTTTGTAATTTTCTGTTTTTTCTTTGCCGTCCAGACCAGTGCAGCTTGAAATGTTGGCAAACAAAGAAATAAATGCTAGGATAGTGATAAAAATAAACAAATGCTAGGGACGCGATAAAATTGTGCGATAATCAGCCATGATTGGTTGAAAGACGTCCTTTCGTACTGTTTTATTGGTCAAAAGTAATGTGACGTAGTAAAAGTGTAAGAGTCAAGAGTAATCTCACTAGAGGTTTTGATTTATCTAGACTATTACACTTTTACTATTCCACACTACTTTTGACCAATAAAACGGTACGGAAGGACGTCTTTCAAACAATCATGGCTGCCTATCGCACAATTTTATCGCGTCTCTGGCATTTGTTTAATTTTATCGTGTCCCTAGCATTTGTTTATTTTTATCACTAACCTAGCATTTGTTTCTTTGTTTGCCAACATTTCAAACTGCACTAGTCTGGACGTCAAAAACATAAAATTACAAACCACTCCAGTCGATGCACAGCACTTTCAAATATGATCGGATTGACATTCAAGAACAAGAATTAATAAAGATCACTGGTCATAGTTGTGCATCTTCCCTGAAACCCTATTTCCAAATAAATGAAGAGCACCATTCGGCAATCCGGAATAAGTTGAGAAATACACCATATACATCAACGAGTTTCACTTCTTTTACGCACATGCTCAATATAACATGCATCTATTTATTTATAGTTAGAAGTAAATTTACGTTTATTTTATTTCTTTATGCTCGACCATGCCGAAATGTAGTAATTATACACCTGGTAGCAGACCTCTAATGTATGTCATTAAAGTACACTTACTCATTAAAGGTCAGGTCTTTCAGCCAATGACGACTCAGGTTACAACTGTTCAGCCAATGACAGGTCAGCTTTTTACCGTTATAAAACCGCAAGTATCGATTATTCTCGGATATGCAATCGAAAGAGAATTAGCGAAAAGTCATGGAGGCTGGAGATCCAATACTGTCGCAGAAGGTTATGTTCTGTTACTATAATAATTAGCGTTAATTGTAAATAATATTCAAATAAATTCAATTTGTCATGTCGTTTTTCAATGTCTAATTTAATTTTAATGTTATCTCTGTAGGTTCTTATGGCCTAGCAAGGTCAATGTGCACATCTATTCCTCGGAAAAAATCAATACTTTCGCGTCTGCGCACATCTCACAACATACGAGACATTGGCCAAGATCAGATACAAAGAAAATTAATAATATCAAGTTAGAAATATGGTCGAGCATAAAAAGTCGTATGAAACTCGCCTATAATGGTAATTAAGAAGCTCGTATGAAAATTATGAAACGAGCGCAAGCGAGTTTCATAAATATCCATACTCGCTTCTTAATTACCTTCATTATAGGCTCGTTGCATAATGTACTATTATTGATGTAATTATTGTATTATTGTAATGGTATTATTGTTTATTATATACCACTGCCACCGGGTGTATACCCAATTGTAGTGTTAATAAGTAAATACATACATACATGCATACATAGAACCAAAATTGAAAATTATTGAACAAAAACTATAGAAAATATCAAATTCAATCCCAGTGCTCCTTAAAAATGTAGAAAATAAAGATGAAAGAGTAATGGAACGGAGAAAAATTCTCTCCGGCGCCGGGATTTGAACCCGGGTTTTCAGCTCTACGTGCTGATGCTTTATCCACTAAGCCACACCGGATACAACTCCGACGCCGGTTAGAATCGTCTCAGAACCCAAGAGTTGGAGCTTAATCTGAGACGATTCTAACCGGCGTCGGAGTTGTATCCGGTGTGGCTTAGTGGATAAAGCATCAGCACGTAGAGCTGAAAACCCGGGTTCAAATCCCGGCGCCGGAGAGAATTTTTCTCCGTTCCATTACTCTTTTATCGTATGATGACGCAGAATATCTGCATGGAAATATCATATGTACTTCGGTACATTAAAATAATATATATGATATGCGTAAATCACTTCGTGATTTAAGACGGCGCTTATTCCGTCGGATCCCGGCCAACTAGTCACTCATATCGAGTGCACCTCAGCACATCTGTGGGCTTCGGTCCTGCGTTCATAGACATCTATGACGTAGTGCAGAGGGCGGCCACTAGAGGGAACCCAAGAGTTGGAGCTTAATCTGAGACGATTCTAACCGGCGTCGAAGTTGTATCCGGTGTGGCTTAGTGGATAAAGCATCAGCACGTAGAGCTGAAAACCCGGGTTCAAATCCCGGCGCCGGAGAGAATTTTTCTCCGTTCCATTACTCTTTCATCGTATGATGACGCAGAATATCTGCATGGAAATATCATATGTACTTCGGTACATTAAAATAATATATATGTAGAAAATAAAATTTTCTCTCTTAAAGCACCCTGTTCTTGATAAAGGACTCAGGGAACATTTATCGTTCATTTCCCGCGCAAGTTCAAAATCTAATCTATAATCGAAAGCGTCGTTAAGCAAAATACTCGTACAATTACTACCTTTAAAATCACAATTCAATACCGATTGTAAACGCAACTTTGAATTTAGAATATATTCTGTAAATGAAACTAGTCTGTAAGCAGTTGTTCCATAAGTACACATAAGACCTTATTATACCGCTCTTTGGTGGGTTTTCATTATTTTAGTAGGCTTCACTCACAGTCCACATTCGTATTACTTTCACTGATACTACGTGGACAAGGTTGGACTTGGATAATGTGCTCTGGACACGCCACCGTGTCTTCATCTAAGTTCTCAGATAACACAGACTGTCACAATGAAAAGCAAGCTGACAGATATCCATACCTCATGCTAAATTTTTTTTTCTTACACACAAACATCAGCTTTATGAAACGTAGACCTGTGTTTCAACTATTGCAAACATTGCGTTTGGTTAATGCAGAATAATAGTGCTGTGCCTAATATTGTCACGCATTTTAGAACTGTTCTCCTCACTTGCAACTGGAACACAGCGTTTCTTTCAAAAGAAATGTACGATGTAAATTTTCGGCAGATAAATGTAAGTTCGTTTCTATTTATTAGGACCCATGTGTGTTTGTATGCGTGCGTGCTTTTTTGTTCTGTATTTGTCTTATAATTTATTTCTGGTGTGATTGCGGCAATTGAAAAATGTTAATGTGAGAATTAATTTCATGTAAATCAGTCATTTTCAACTGAAAACCTGTGACGTCCGAGCGCGTTTCCCCTCTAGGAGCAGAGCTGGAAGAGCGCGTGAGGGACAGTAATGTATTTTACTTTTTTTTTTATTAACCTAGGTTATTATTTTCATTTTGTACAGTCTCAACTCTTGTTATATTATTATCTGTAATATGTTAGTATTTTGTTTTTTCACTTTTTGTTAAATTTCACTGCTTGTTTACTTTGTAACCTGGTTGAGCATAAGAGAAGACCCTATGGCCTTAACTCTTAATTATAATTACAAATAGCTTTTAAGGAACCCGCAGGTTCATTGCCACCCTCACATAAGCCCACCCGGTCCCTATCCTGAGCAAGATTAATCCAGTCCCTACCATCATATCCCACTTCCTTCAGAACCGTTATTATTTTATTCTCCCATCTACGTCTTGGGCTCCCCAAAGCTCTTTTTCCCTCCGGCCTCCCAACTAACACTCTATATGCATTTCTGGATTCGTCCATACGTGCTTCATGCCCTGCTCACATCAGATATCTGAATTTAATGTTCCTAATTGAGGGGGTCAGAAGCAAAGGGATATAAGTGCACTTAAGTTATTTGTCAGAAAATGTGGTTGAAAGTACTTAAGATTTCGTAAATTCCGTGAATATTTTTATTTTAATTTTAGTGTGTGATGTGGTTAAAAGATGTACCCTTTTGCCATTAAAATTTTTAACGTTTTAGCTTTTCTTAGATGCACTTAACTCATGTTCTTAAAAATGTCACTGTATTACTTTGCTTCTGACCCCTCAATTATGCTAGGTGAAGAATACATACAATGCGTGCAGTTCTGCATTGTGTAATTTTCTCCATTCTCCTGTAACTTCATCCCTCATAGCCTCAAATATTTTCCTTATTCTCGAACACACTTACTTACTTACTGACTGACTAACTTACTAACTTACTTACTTCCCTACTTAACTTACGCCTTTTAAGGAACTCGGATGTTCATTATTATAATTTAATAGTTGTGTCACATATAATAATTGCAGTAATTTTTAATAAACGTATTAATCGTTTCCTATTAGAAGGTCAAATAATTGAATTAACATGAACACTTGCCTCCCGCCATCGATCCCTATCCTGAGCAAGATTAATACAGCCCCTACCATCATATCCCACCTCCCTCAAATCCATTTTAATATTATCCTCCCATCTACGTCTTGGCCTCCCCAAAGGCATTTTTCCCTCCTGCCTCCCAACAAATACTGTACTGTATAGGCCTATGCACTTCTGGATTCGCCCATACGTGCTTCATGCCCTGCCCATCTCAAACGTCTGGATTTAATATTTCTAATTATGTCAGATGAATACAATGCGTGCAGTTCTACGTTGTGTAATTTTTCCCATTCTCCTGTAACTTCATCCTCCATAGCCCCAAATATTTTCCTAAGCACCTTATTGTCGAACACACTTACGGTAAGTACTTAACTTAGGGCTTTTAAGGAACCCGGAGGTTCATTGCCACCCTCACTTAAGCCCGCCATCAGTTTCTCTTCTGACCAAGATTAATCCAGTCTCTACTTAACTCTGCCAGTATAACTAAATAAATCATAAATAAAACCTCCAGAACGTCCACAAATTTCATGACAACTAGGAGAGTGAAGTTAAAGATGCAATCTTGAAGGCAAATGTTATTGACAATGATGAAGGATGGATAGAATAGAGAAAAATTCTCTCTGGCACCAGGACTTGAACCAACATTTTCAGCTCTACGTGCTGACGCTTTATCCACTAAGCCACACCGGATTCCAGTTCCGATACCGGATCGAATCCTCTCAGTTTAAGTTCTACCTCTCAGTTTTCCCTTTGGTGGCCTACCTCATGTACTGTATCACAGAATATGTGGCAGTGGCACAATGTCCAACGCACTATGTACAGAGGTGCACTCATTACGAGTGACTAAGTGGCCGGGATCCGATGGGATGAGTGCCGTCTTGAATCACAAAGTGATTACTTACGCATATCATATGATTATGATGTACCGAAGTACGTATGATATTTTCGTGCAGGAATTCTGTGTTATCTCTGTGCTATCCATCCACTAATGATAACGCTGAGTTCTTGCACGGTAATATCATATATACTTCGGTACATTATAATAATATGTCATTGGCAATGATTACTGTGATTTGCAATGTCAGACTTCTTGCATAGAAAATCAAACTATAAGGGACAGCATTACATCACTCGGTTACACGTTACTAACAGCAAATACTCTATAACAATAATACTGGAAAGCTTGCCGGTGTAGCATTGCAAGCGGCGGCGAAAAGTGACTGTGCTGCTATCTAGCGGCTTGAATTGTTTATACACTCCTTACGGCGTGCTAGGTTACGTGAGGAAAAACGGAGAGGTGTTCATTTGATGTCAATAAAAAATGCAAATCAATAGTTTTATTTAGAGTCACAAGGTTAACAACATTTTAAATTAATAAAAAAAGTACAAAGTTATTGAAATAGAAATGAAATGAAACAATTCTTGTATTTTCAAATGTAGCCTAATTATGATTTAGTTGTGCATGACTTTAGAAACTTTCATACATTTCGTTCCTTGGCTAATGGTTATCCATTTTATTTTTGATGTAACAATATATTACCACATTGAAATATTTGCCAGTGAAGATACTGGCACAGTCGCTGCTTTAGGGATGAAGCCTGTATCTTGTATTTTTATCTTTTACATCGAACAGATGTGATTTTAAAATCTCAACAGGCCTGTATCTTTTGATAGAACATAACTTATAGTTTGTTTTAAAAAATTTCCACATTCCTCGAATAATTAAGTCATTGCTTGGTTTGCAAATGGCACTTCTGAAATTTTTACGCCGGTTGAAGTTTGTTGATTAGGCCTGTCTATACGTAATTCAACGAATCCCTCAGAGTGTCTGTTTTAGCATTATAAGTTATATTTTCCTTCAAAGATATTTTATCTCAATAATAATAGTTTAATTACCTATATGAGTAGTAGAAGCAGTATTAATATAATAATAACAATAATAACCATAATAATAATCATCATAATCATCTTGTAACAGAAAAGTAATATTCTACTAGTGTTTACATGACTACTCCCAATCTCTATCTTTTGGAAATCTGAAGAAATGTTATGTTTTATTTAACGACGCTCGCAACTGCAGTGGTTATATCAGCGTCGCCGGATGTGCCGGAGTTCTTTTACATGCCAGTAAATCTACTGACATGAGCCTGTCACATTTAAGCACACTTAAATGCCATCGACCTGGCCCGGGATCGAATCCGCAACCTTGGGCATAGAAGGCCAGCGCTATACCAACTTGCCAACCAGGTCGACGGAAATCTGAAGAAAGATCTAGCATATTTTGCTAGGCATAGTTTTTACAAAACATAGAAAAACATTTCCAGTTTTAACTGGCATTGTGTGGGCTACAACTACAGGGACATCATTTTATTTTTACTAACATTTTTAATATTAACCTGTCTATACCTTTAGAGAACCGGAAACACTGCTTGCTCCCCCCTCCAAGACTGGAGTTCGATGATACTGGCGTAAAACACAAATCACTCTACTAGGTATAGGATGGAAGAAAAGTAGTTCATCCATTTAAGTAAACTAGGAAATATCGCGATTTTGAGTTTGATAATTTTTATTAGGTTTTTCTTTAATCAAAGTACAGTACTGTATTAAGAATAAGTGTTTTTACTCACGAAGTGAGTTATCCATGCGAACGTATTCATTATGCAGTGTATACTGTCTACAGCACATTAGCGTACAATATAAAGAAAGAAGTTAAATTGAAAAATAATCATAATATGAATATTTAAACACAATTTTGAAAATGGTGGCCGTTCATTTCGATACACGCTTCAGTTCTTTTGTGCATATTATCGCACTATAGACTATTGCATCTAATTCCAATTGCCAGTTTCGTCCTTCGTACTAGTAACTCATGTTGAAATAATTCTATCCTACTCTACGTACTGTTAATTCAATCTTCACTTCTGCCCGACCCGAAAATATAAAATTACTCAGACATGCTATCTACTGTCCGTCCAAGTGGTTATGCCGTAGGATTGTAGAAATGGAGGAAATCACGTGACAGTTAATTACTTAACGAGGCCCTTTTATTTAAGTTAAATTAAACAGCTGTATAATATTACGTAAACGCCCAATTCCTAAGAGAAACTAATGTTTTCAGAAAAGGACTAAGACAGGCCAGCTTTTACAGAGGGGCGAGCAGAAGCAGGTGGGGGAAATCGGGATGCGACGTAGGCAAACGGACAGTACCTGTGCGAAAATATGATTCAATATTGAAAGCTCTTTCGTCACTGGAAAACGCGAACATATTTCTGGAACGTACTATACTCAGTAACTCAGTACTGCTTACTATCTGCTGTCTTGGCTCTGTGTGGAGTTGGAATTTCATTAGTAGAAGGGGTGGGAGTGAATTACATTCAAAAACTCAGGTACAATAAAAATTGAAGTAAAAATAAAATGATGTCCCTGTATAATGAGAATAATCCTTACGACATCACGTGTTTGTTGAACAAAGCTCTTATCACAGTTCAACGTGCTATTCGTCACGTCATCCTCGCCGCCTACAATCCCTGCCGCTAGAAAGCACTGCGAGCCATTCGCCACTTTTTCCGTGAACTTTCCGGTATTATCATTCTAGAGTATTTGCTAACAGTGAAATGAAAGAAAAGAATTAGGTCGCTGTGCAGATGCGAGTCAAGGGGTTCTACCGGGCGGGACTAATGAAACACGTGAAACAATTATTAACTATGCGTCAAGTTCAGATTGTTTTGAAGGGTAAGTGAGAGGGTGCTGGGAGTAGGCAAGTTCCAACCAGAAGCAGCAAGAAGTGGGCTAATTGAATGGAGTGCGCCTGATTCCAGACTTGGGTTGTATGTGCGCCCATAAGCATAGCAAAACCACTCAGTTATTTATACGTATTAGAGGTGACTTACGTCCTATTTGAGGGTACTTATCTCTGTTTACATATTTATGTACGTACCGAAGCCAGTTTTATCTTCCTTCAGTGGTATGCGCCGGCAAAGAATTTAAATGTTATCATGTGAATGATCTCTTCAACATTAATGAAAGATTACTCGCTACTGCAGATGAGAAACACTTAATAATTTAGGATTTTTAATCCAAAAAACCATCCTCTAATTGAGGCTCTGGCTGATATGTAGGTACAGTCTTAGAAAAAAATTTTTGCACAGATACTTTTTAAGTCTCAGTAAGGAAGCAGTGCGCATGATCAGATATACAACGAAACAAAACTAACTTGATTACCTCAACTAGTCTCTTCTTGTCCCTGTGAACACCCCACACAAACAGTCGACCACCACCTGTTATTTGAGTGCCCGCTACAAGAACGCAAGAGATGCCGGCTAGAAACCCGCCTTAGCATGTGCGATACAACTTTCTCACCACCAATAACAAAAGTTTTTCTGAAGCAATGTTGCATAAAGGAATTTCACAGATTTATTACAGGTGTATTTAAGACCTTGTAGAAAATAACAGTATTTAGTAACAGTGTCCTATTTATTCTTTTGGAGCCAAATTTGTAACTTTTAAAAGCATAGTTATCATGTTGAAGTGTATGTGTTGTAGAGGATGCTTGATTTGTTGTGTATGTGAGTCATAGGCTTCGAGACTTTGGACCCGATACAATAAGTTTACTGTGCATGCACTATAGGTTGTTTGCTTGCTGCAGGTAGATAGAGATGTGTTGAGGTAACAACGTTGCTATTTAGAGTGACGTACGGTGGTATGGGGAAACACACATATGTACATTCTGAAAGTAAATGTACATTACACAATGATAAAATGTCAAAAGAATATAAAAAGCATTTATTCTTCTGTCTTTTATAAGCATTTATATTTAATTATACACAGTGTTAATGGTGGAAATAAGCATGTAGCAATTTTAATTTTTTCATTTATCCTATCGGTCGTGTTTAGGAAATGCAGTTACAGTACCGAATTGCAATGTACCTATAACAAGATACATTCTCAGTGTCTCAAACGTAAATCTTGTACTGTAGAAAGCTGCGCTCTACGCCACATGACGTGATAGGAGTAAAACGAGAAAACCTAACATCATTGCAGTCGCTAAGAGACAGTCCTTTATTCTCGAGTGACTCTATGTCCACTAATTTGCTGTTTATGTTACACAATGTTCCATATCCGTTATTTTTACATAAAATTGATTTCCACTTCTGTTTTACACGTTCAGTACCCGGTGTACTTGATGTCTCATTAATTCTCTGCATCATTTTCTAAATTAATTTGAGGGCTTCCGGCATCTCTTGCTCTGACTTTTCTAACCGTGTAATAGTTTCAGACACAGTTTGTATGAAAACCAAATTATTCGTCAGAACCTTCAAATCCAGAGCGTTTTCCTTTGCGAATTTGTTGGCATTCATTCTACAGTACCACCACCCACTGTAGGCTTTACCACTATACTCAGTACGCCGTTATGCGGATTTCCCACTGAACTGCTCTATCGGGTAAGAAGTCTCGAAGCCTGGTCATAGTTATGGGATGCTTGATTGTGTTTGTGTGACTATTATGTATTAATTTATGGTGTATGTTAGGGAAAGTTGCTTAATTGTGTTATAGTGTACGGCTATAAGAAATGTTATATTTATGTGTTGTAACTGTTTTCTGTATGACTCAATTGATGCCTGATGTTTGATTTGCAATCGCAATGTTTAAATTAAGGATTGTTTATGTTTTATTTCCATTGTGTAAGCTAATTTATTTTTCTTTTCAATTTGTTTTATGCTTAGGCCCACATTTTTTGTGTAAAACTATAGCCCTAGCATACATATGTAAAATAGGGCTACCCCCCATTGGAGATATAATAATAATAATAATAATAATAATAATAATAATAATAATAATAATAATAGTCTCTTCTTGTGAACCAGGTCACAAGTCCTCTGATCATGAGCACTGCCTCCTTTCTGGGATTTAAAAAGTATCTGTGCGACAAAACTTTTATCTACGACTATACATCTATTAACAGGCAGTACATCCCAAAGTTTATTAATGTTTTTCCACAATGTTCATGTTTGATTTTGGAGACTAATTTTGAATTGTGTATCTGCTGTTTTTCTAAATAATTGCTAATGAATTTTTTTACCACGGTCTGTAATTTGCTGTTGTAGTTTAGTTCCGTTTTTGACAAGTTTTATTTATTAATTTATTTAAATTTAAATATACAGAATAAAGAATATAATTACAAAACAAACAAGAGAAATAGAAATAAAATAATACAAGCAATATAAAAAGAAGATACAGCAGTATTAACAAAATTTGAGACCGAATGAGCAGCGCTCGTGCTCGGTCGCAGTTCAGATATAATATTAAAATAAAAATAATAATAATAATAATAATAATAATAATAATAATAAGTAAAATAAAATTGGAACTGAAATATAATTACAGCGGCAATTGAATTATATAATATAATATTAACACTAGAGAAGAATAATATCGCACGTGAAAAGTAGGACTAATATATATTTCAAAATTATGGAATACAAATATAATATAGGTTGATTAATTCATACACATAGGCTATAAATTTATTTAATCAAATTGAAAATATTAACACGTTTCTAATTTTCTTGTTATATGTTAGTGGGTTACATGTTAGAAGTTCTGTTAGTTAAAGCCAAAATTTATGCTATGCTTTAGACCAGCAGATGTGAGACATTTAGGTTCTACTAATGTTGAATTAATATTTCGTCTTGTGTCATAATTGTGTGTCTGTAATACAAACTTATTACGATTTTTATGATAAAATTTTAACAGCTGTTTCATTTTCTACTACTCCAACATGTCATGGTAGCATTTGGAATAATATTCTTACTGAAGGTTTTAATGTTTTAATTTTTTTATGATTTCTTATATCGTTGTTGTTTGAGTTATAATTATTAATTCTTGGATTGCTGCATTAAAATCGATTAGAAATACCCTCAATATTAATTATTTAGTGGCAAACTGTATGCCGTGAATTTTAGTTTTGTCTTTTAAATGTACATACATTTAGTCCGAACAAATGCAACTTTTCGCTCTGAAAAGGAATTTTAAATTGTTACATTTTTTCGAGCCAAATTACTGCATATTTAAAGGACAAAATTATAATTCTTTCAATAATTTATCAACAGTAATCTCACTAGAGGTTTTGATTTATGTAGAGAAAATCAAAACTCTAGTGGGATTTAATTGACTATTACACGATTAGAAGAAAGTATATAAAGATTAGAAGTAACGAAGTAGGCCTACTCTAATAAAATAAAATATTGACTTTCGAAAATACTGAACTGTCTTCAAATGTATTATTGTACCATTGTATTCCGCTAGATGGCAATAGTGTGTTATGATTAGCTGTTTTTTTTTGTCAGTTCTGCCAACTATAGAATCTTCATTGAACTCTGTGGAGGTTACTAGTGAAGAAGGCCTTGTTGATTCAGTTTCATTTTTATTAAAACAGTAGCATTCCACTTCAGTTATCCGGATCCCAGTAATCAACGTCACTTGACAAAAGATTTTCAATAAATCTTAGCATTAAACAATCTCTGATAGGTACGCGGCTATTCATAATGTCACACAGCAGAAGCTGAATATAATAAACAAGTGTTTGAAAAGTTATAATTGGGGATGATGAAATAAAACATAAACATGAATAATTTTAAAAGGAATAATTATTGAAAGTACAATTTTCAAATTTGAATGTTTTAGTGGTTGGTGGTTCAGTTGATGTTATATTGGCCGTGTGCGTAAAAGAAGTGAACTCGTTGATGTACATGGTGTATCCCTCAACTTATTCAGGATTTCCGAATGGTGCTCTTCATTTATTTGTAAATAGGGTTTCAGGGAAGATGCATAGCTATGACCAGTGATCTTTATTAATTCTTGTTCTTGAATGCCAATGCGAGTCATATTTGAAAGTGCTGTGCATCGACTGGAGTGGTTTGTAATGTTCTGTTTTTTGATGTCCAGATCAGTGCAATTTGAAATGTTGGCAAACAGAGAAACAAGTGCTAGTGTAGTGATAAAAATAAACAAGTGCTAGGGACGCGATAAAATATTGCGATAAGCAGGCATGATTGGTTGAAAGACGTCCTTTCGTACCGTTTTATTGGTCAAAAGTAGTATGACGTAGTAAAAGTGTAATAGTTATCATAATACACTGCTATCTTAAATTAACTGAGCATATTGAAAATTAAATTAATGGTTTTACCAAAACACGCTGTGAAATATTTGATACAAAGCAATTTTTATCTCGGAGAGGAAGCAAAAATGAACAAAAATTGTATTAAACGTTTTTGTTTGAAATATCTCAAAGAATAATCCCCAGAAATTAACATTATTTACGGTTCACCTTGTAGAACAAATACACTTTGTTGGAAGAGATAAAACTACATTCCAAGAATCAAAACTGCGTCAGCTGGGTTTACAGCTAAAAGCCTTGTCTCTTGAGAATGTAACGTGTTTTCATTTATATACGCATTTAATTAATTTATTCCCCGTATCCATATAACGATTTGGTTCTTTCCTGCTCCATATTTGTGAAGTTTATTTATTCGTTCATTTATTCATTTCTCCGTTCATTTGTTTTGTGTCCATATTTCTATTTATTCATTTAAATTATACATATACTGCAAAATGAAGATTGGTATCCTTTGCAGTTTTTGGATACCTGTTCTACGTAATTTCATAGGTCTGTTTTAGCTTTCCATCATCAAGGTAGTGACATGGATAAGGAACTACGCTAGCTGTCAGCATTCATTCTCGATTCAGAGCTTACAGCATTTACAGGGCATGGGCAGGGAAAGTCCATTTCATTTCATTTATTATATTCCATAGATCTTACATTAGCAATGAAGCTTTAAGATGTGGAACAAGTCAAAATTTTACAAGATTACAATTAAAATTTTACATTTTTTTTTACAATTTTTACATTTTTTAAAATTTTCTACAATTTTTTACAATTTTCTACAATTTTTTCCAACGCTTAATAATAATAATAATAATAATAATAATAATAATAATAATAATAATAATAATAATAATGGATACAACTCTAACATAATAGACATCATAAAAAAACTAAACAAAGACAAAGAAACGCAACACAAACACAAGAACACAATAAATACATCCATCTAACATACGAAAATAAAAACACATACAAGATGGCATCATCTTTCAAGAAACTGAAGTAAAACATTACATACAGAACACACTACATAAACAATTCCATACATATACAAGACACATAACTTAAACAAATGCAACCTAACAACCTAACTTCTTCTTCTTTCTGCTTATCTACAGTGCGATTTTGAACTCCCGACCACGAGCGTTTGCTTTACATTCTTTAATTTATATTTATTTTTATGTATAGGTATAATGGTTTTTAATGTATCTTTTCAATGTATATAAATAAATAAAATAAAAAATAAATAAATTTTCCAGATAAAAACAAGAAGTTGCATACGAACTATAATGCAATACTTGTACCTAATGACTTTTACAATGGACGTTACAGGGAACTATTATCACAGCCATAACCAAACCACCCAACAATTTAACCTACGGAGAAACATCACAAACCCCAACCACAACTACAGCAACATAAACACAAACATGAAAATAATACACATTCAACCAAGAAACCAGAACCTAGATACTCTAGAACAATACGAAATTTATAAATACGCTAAAACACATCCACAACACATCCTAAACATTCAATTGAATTTCACAATACACACCCTTTCCGATACAATCATGAACACACCCCACCATAACAGGATACAAGAAGATAGAGCGGAACTCACTAGGATTCAACAGATGATGAAAAAATGTCGAAACTAATCAATCAATTACAATAACATCATTATTTAAAATGTTAACACAGTAAAGTCGTTATTTATTACTTTTAATAACTTTAGAGTTAATCAGTAATGATAATAGTTATTATTATTATTATTATTATTATTATTATTATTATTATTATTATTATTATTGTCCACACCTGTGGAGTAACGGTCAGCGCGTCTGGCTGCGAAACCAGGTGGCCCGGGTTCGAATCCCGGTCGGGGCAAGTTACCTGGTTGAGGTTTTTTCCGGGGTTTTCCTCAACCCAGTACGAGCAAATGCTGGGTAACTTTCGGTGTTGGATCCCGGACTCATTTCACCGGCATTATCACCTTCATATCATTCAGACGCTAAATAACCTAGATGTTGATACAGCGTCGTAAAATAACCCAATAAAATAAAATAATAATAATAATAATTATTATTATTATTATTATTATTATTATTACTATATTGCTACTTTACTACTAATAAAATTATTATTTAAGTCAATTGCAAATTTTTATTAGTTTTTACAAGCAAAGAGTCATACATATCTAAAATTTTGTGAAAATTCATAGTACTCTCTTCATTCTTCCAAGGTAAAAGGATTACGAACGCATACAACAATTATGGCAAAACATGCAGTAACACTTTAACAATATCTACCACAAGATGTATGTATGTATGTATGTATGTATGTATGTATGTATGTATGTATGTATGTATGTATGTATGTATGTATGTATGTATTTATTTATTAACACTACAATTGGGTATACACCCGGTGGCAGTGATATATATTATGCAATAGTACCATTACAATTATACAATAATTATAGCAATAAAAGAAATATAAAAAGTAAAATAAAATAAACCTAAATTTATTTCTAACTATAAATAAATAGATGCAATAAACCTAGTACTGTAAATAAAAACTATTCTATAATAACGACTACAATAAGCAAAAGTAAACCTAACTTATAAGTACTTCTATTTCATCCAACTATTACCAATTTAAGTAATTACATATCAACTTAATTAATTACAAATCAACTTAATTACATGATTATCTTAATTAATTATATATATATATCCTTAATTTATTTACATATCAACTAAATTACATATCATCTTAATTAATTACATATCAACTTAATTAATTACATGACACAACTTAAATAATTACACTGCATCTACAATTACATTTTCAGTCTAATATTCTCAACCTTTCCTTAAATGTATTGATTTTGAGAGGACCACCCTGAAAGATTGCCGCAGGTAAGTTGTTCCAGTCTACTATTGTGCAGTTAACAAAGGAAAATTTTGCCACGTCCGTTCTTTGTTTTCTACATTTAAACTTCCTAATATGATCTGCCTAAGTATGATGGTGTTGCTAGTCTAGCATTGATGTCGGTCCATGCTTTGTGTCCCATTTGTGTCTTAAACATTGCGGTGAGTCTGGTTTTTCGTCGCCAATTCATCTTTCTTTCGAGATTCAGTGACAAAATTTATGTATGGCTATCATAAATATTGTGGTAGATATTGTCAAAGTGTCAATGCATTTTTTGCCATAAGTTTTGTATGAGTTCATAGCCCTCTGCCCTTTATATTTTATTACATTAAGCTCTTAACAAAATCACATTTCTGTCTTACATCACAGATATAGCTGTAATCCTATATAGGCCTATTGCCATTTTTACGTATTTTATAATTTATCTCGTTTAATCGTCGTTATTTTCTGCCAGAATTATTGGCTAGTGCTCTAAAAAAGCATAGTTTTTTTTATTATTCAACTATCTGTGGTTTAATTTCATACACGTATTTTTTGTCCAAATTAATTATCATTTTTGTCATTAGTTAGACTATAATAGGTAGAAACAGAAAAAAAGAACTTATTTCGCATTCAGATCACGAATATTTTATGTACGTAAATTATTTCATTGGGAATATAAAATAATAATTTGAATATAATTGGTTGTTTTTAAGTGCATATGCATCAAACAAGTTACATTGATTTTTTTAATGTTTAATTAACTGACAACAGTGTCGTCAATGCAGTCAGTTTTTAATCCGACGTAAATTGAAATATGTTGTAAACAAAGAAGAATATGTGTAACAAAATAACTTATTTCAGATAGTTAGGTTTTCCTTCTCAGTTTTATTTTATAGTTCCTCCAAATTGTATGAATTTAATATTTTTGAATAGTAAGTGAGGATTAAACAAATGTAAAATAAAGAACTATAGCTTAAATCTGTATAATCTATTATGTGAACAGTCTTTGATACACCCTGTTGTGTTGAACAGTACGTTCTCTTACCTGAAGCAAAATTGATTAAACTCGCAATCGTTTCTCAAGTTTAACTCGCTCACTTACCGGCGTCGATCCTAAAGTTCGCTTTGAATGGGCTGCTCTTTAAAAAAAGGGAATGGAAATACAGACTCTCAAGAGGGCAAGGAATTCTTTATTATTTGTTAATCATCGAGTTGAAAAAAGCACTCGAAGAAAGTGAATACCTTCCGCCCAATTGCTAGACAAAGGCTGACAACTTTTAATTAACTGAGGCGGTGGTGTTTTAAAAGAATAAAGAGCCTTGATCATCCGAATCAGATTCGCCTTGTAATTAGTCGTCCGGATTTCCCCTTCTGTATTTTATCCCAGCAGCATTAAACCTTTTCCATTATGTCATATCTAAGTCTATTTATTATGGTGATGTTAATTTCTTGTTTTATGTATTCTTGATCCAATTGCTAGAACGTCGAAAATTCATGCTGCACACCGTAGCTTAAATCCTGACAAGTAAAAATTGAATTTGTAGTGGACAAATTCGAGAAAAAAATTACACCCAGGAACATAAAAGGATTTCGATTTTCAACTATCCTTGTGACCTATAGACTGACGGAATCAGACGACAGACTTTGACCTTAAACACCAACTTACTGACAATTCACTCATATAGGTGTGGCTTTCTATGCAAGCTTTATCCTTTAAGCTTAAATCTCCTTCGAAAACATCGATGAGAAACATTTAAAATGTTTTCTAGTATCTTCTTTAATAATTTTTTTTTTACATAAAATGCTCTACTGTATCCATACAATTTTTTCTTGAATATGTTAATGCAAAGTCGAGAGGAATTTATTTTATTTTATTTTAGTTTGTTATTTAACGACGCTGTATCAACTGCTAGGTTATTTAGCGTCGATGAGATTGGTGACAGCGAGATGATATTTGGCGAGATGAGGCCGAGGATTCGCCATAGATTACCTTGCATTCACATTACAGTTAGGGAAAACCTCGGAAAAAACCCAACCAGGTAATCAGCCCAAGCGGAGATCGAACCCGCGCCCGAACACAACTTCAGACCGGCAGGCAAGTTCCTTAACCGACTGAGCCACGACGGTGGCTGAGAGGAATTAATGGTTAGTTCATGTCCACCCACGTACAATCCGGTATTTTTTTTTTATTTTTAAATTTCAACAATTTTATTATTATTAATATACAAAAATTCTAGCACTCCCCTGAAAGAAAGTTATCTCGTGCTAAGAGGAGGATTCAATAAGTAATAAAATTACTATAAATAATATTTTCAAACTAATTCATATCTACTAATAACAAAGTACTTACACACATTTTTTTAAATTAAACTGGATCTATAGTTTTATTCAATAAAGCAAGCAAATAAGTCCAGAAAAAATGTGTCTCATTTTCAGTGAGTAATTGATTGTATCATTAGTATTAATTTATTTAACCTGATAGAGATAAGGCCGTCAGGCCTTCACTGCCCGTCTACCAGGAGATTCCAACTATAATATGAAGAATAAAATTACAATTAGTATTAAATTTACAATTACAATTACAAATAAAATTACAATTAGTGTTAAATTTACAATTACACTTACAATAAAAATCAAAGTACTAAAAGATTGCCTGACTAATGAAAGCTAGATAATTTACCATAGAAAAACAAAGAATATTTTACATTTACTGAATTACAAATTAAATCTAGAATAACAAAATTGTATAGTGATGCAATTACCGGATATTGAAATATTTTGTGATAGATTAAGGAAACTATTTACAAGAAACCATGTCTAAACGAGTTTCAATTACTAACCAAGTGCCTAGTAACTTCACGTTTGAATTCAATTTCATTTCGACAGTCCCTGATGCTAGCAGGTAGCGAATTCCAGAGTCTTGGCAGGGCTATTGTGAAAGAGGATGAGTATGACGAGGTGCGATGGGATGGTATTGTTAGTATTGTTTCATGACGAGAGCGTGTATTCAGATTATGGTGGGAAGAAAGGTAAGTGAAGCGAGACGACAGGTACGAAGGAATAGAAGAGTTCAAGATTTCGAAGAGGAAGAGAAGTGAATGTAAATTTCTTTTCTTATCTAGTTTAAGCCAACCTATTGCTTCCAGGCATGGGGTAATATGATCATATTTACGAACATTGCTTACAAAACGTACACACAAGTTATGAGCACGTTGAAGTTTCGTTTTGTTGTCGCTGGAAAGGTCAGTCAGTAAAATGTCAGCATAGTCAAAATAGGGAAATACAAGCGTCTGCACAAGGGACTTGGAATAAGTCTTTTCTCTTGATCCATGTATATATATATATATATATATATATATATATATATATATATATATATATATTTTAAGGATTAGGCAAACTAAGAAATTTTTTTCTGTCATAAGCGTATTTTCCTAAGTTCTTCTCCATATTTCATAGAATTGTAGCCAAATATCTCAGTAAACAAACATTCGGAGTTTTTTTCCTTTCAGATGAATTAATATAGAGTTAAAATTGTATAACGTAACATGATAGTGCAATAATACAGAGAGAGGCAGCTAAAAGTTACCGCACTATGCAAGGGATTTCGCGGAACAGATTTCCCGCAATCCATTGCTCGACTCACCGGTAAGCTGCGGTAACTTTCGCTGCCTCGCTTTGTCGTATTTTTTGGCATATATTCATACCATACAGAATGAACCCTAAGCAGTGTCATTAATTTCAGGGTGTTATTCTTTGAGATATTTCAAACAAAAAAGTTTACTACAATATTCTGCTCGTTTTTGCTTCCTTTTCGAGATAAAATTACTTCATATTGTGACAGCGAGATTCGAAGTCACGACCAGCGTCCCGCAAGAGAGCAGATCGCGCGGAGCACTGAGGGACGGCGCGCGGCGGAGAGAAGAGAGGGGGGTGTATTACGTCAACGCGACGAGGGGAGAGTGCGCGCGCAGCTGCTACTTACGGAGTAAAGGGGGACGGACCCTCTCGAATCTTCTAGAGAAGTCCGTCCGAAGTGGAGATAGCCAGATAATTCGAGAAGTCATACTTTCCAGAAACTGTGGTGTGAGTATAAATTACGCGCGCAAGTGAACGCGAGGCAGTTTCAGTTTTTCAGTTATTCAGTCAGTGAGTAAGCCAGAGCAAGCAAGCAAGCCAGTCTTGTGTACCGGAGTTCGACTCGAGTGTGCGTCCGCGACTGTGTCAGCATCCGAAGGCCTGAATTCGAGTGCAGTGGACCGCAGTTGGAGGGACCTGAGTTCGAGTGCAGTGGACCGCAGTTGGAGGGACCTGAGTTCGAGTGCAGTGGACCGCAGTTGGAGGGACCTGAGTTCGAGTACAGTGGACTGTCTCTGAAGGTCTGTGGTTCGAGATACTGTGAACTCGAGTGACTGAGCTAGAAGAACTGTGAACTGAGAACTAACAGTTCTGATTTGTAAATAGTGCTTTGTAAATATTAGTTAAGATTACCAGTTCATTGTTGTTCGTAATAGTCCAAGTAAATTGTCATTGCCGTCAGTGGAGTGCTATAACGAATACTGTGTCGAGTGAAAATCCTATTGTTGACGAGAGCGTTTAAGGTGAATTGTAGAAAGGAATTATTGTTGGAAGAATAAAATCCTATTGTTGAGTTGAAAAACAATTTACAATATGAAACATTTTACAACTGTTTTGGGAAAGGCATTGACTGACTTACGAAAGTGCTCAGTTTAACGGAACAGTGTATTATGATAATAAATTAATAAAATACTTTTAGGTTTTCCTTTAAATATACAGAACTTTGATCTGAACAAATGTAACATTGTAAAATTCCTATGCAGAACGAAAAGTTTCATTTGTTCGGATCAAATTGCTGAGCATTTAAAGAAAAAACTAAAATACTTTCAAGCATTTATTATCATAATACACTGCTCTCATAAATTGAATGAGCATATTGCGAATCGAATCAACGGGTTTCTCAAAACACGCTTTTTAAAAATGTTTTATATAAAACAATTTTTATCTCGAAAAAGAAGCAAAAACAAGCAAAATTTTATCTAACCTTTTGCTTGAAATATCTCAAGGAATTTATGACATTACTTGGGTTCAGCCTGTATACCCGTAAATTCTTAAATCGTATTACAAGAAATTAAAAATCTTGTAAGATATATAAAAGAGAATTTGACAAAGAATTATATCTCTCAAAGTTAAGAAATTTTATAACAGCATTAAAATTGCACCTCGATTTTACGGATAAGGGTTGCAGATACTAATGTCAAGATAGAAGGTAATAATTCAATAACAGAGTTGCGATCATTACTAGTTTGTTTCATTGTTATCCATATGCAACTGAACTTCTTTCAACACAACGGACATCCTAATTGCTTACATGAATTCCTGGTATTAGTATGTTCAAAAAATGAATCGGAACAGTGACACCTTAAAACAATGGTATACCAGCTCAAAGAAATGTAGTAGAAATAATTTTTTGGTAAGAAGGATATACCAAAATAAAATTAAAATTAAATACGAGTTATTGTTATTATTTTTATTATTATTATTATTATTATTATTATTATTATTACCATTCATTCATTCATTCACTCACTCATTCATTCATTTATTTTATTTAGTGTTCTGCCCAAGGACAAATCTTTTCATTACAAACCCAACTTTTTCCAATCTTTCCTATTTTCAGCCTTCCTCTTTGTTTCCTCATATGATCCATATATCTTAATGTCGTCTATGATCTGATATCTTCTTCAACTCTGAACTCTTTTCCCGTTCACCATTCCTTCCAGTGCATCCTTCAGTAGACAGTTTCTTCTCAGCTAGTGAACCAACCAATTCCTTTTCCTCTTCCTGATCAGGTTCAGCATCATTCTTTCTTCACCCACTCTTTTGAACACAACTTCATTTCTTATTCTGTCTGTCCAATTCACACATTCCATTCTTCTCCATATCCACATTTCAAATGCTTCTAGTCGCTTCTCTTCACTTCGTCGTAATGTCCATGTTTCTGCTCCATACAATGCCACACTCCATGCAAAACAATTCACTAGTCTCTTCCTTAGTTCTTTTTCCACAGTTTCGCAGAAGATGCTCATTTTTCTATTAAAAACTTCCTTTGCCATTCCTATCCTCCTTTTGACTTCCTGGCAGCAGCTCATGTTACTGCTTATAGTACACCCCAAGTATTTGAAGCTGTCTACTTGCTCTACTGCCTCGTTTAGATTTCGCAAGTTTATCTTCCGTATTTTTCTTCCTATGACCATGCTCTTCGTCTTATTTGCATTTATTTTCATTCCATTCTGCTCACAATGTCATCTAGCTCCAGTAGCCTATATTTTAGTATAATTTCCTCTTCTGTTAACAACGCCATATCAGCAGCAAATCTTACGCACTTTATTTTTCTTCCTCCTCCTACTTATTACTCCTCCCGTGTTCTGAAAACAGTTCTTTACTAAATCCTCCAAGTAGATGTTGAACAGGCTAGGTGATAAAGGACATCCTTGACCTACTCCTCTCCCAATTTCACTTCCTTCTGACATTTCTTCTCCTATCCTATCGTTATTATTTTTGTAATTATTATTATTATTATTGTTATTATTATTATGATTATTATTATTATTATTATCGTGATAATTGAGTACGGCGCTTGGGCAGATTTCCTCTTACTACTTTTGTTTCTTTTATAATTATATTCTCGTTCTATAGCTACCCTATCGCCATCATAATCATTTCTGAATAATCTTAGTAATTGAAAAGTGACATTAAACAAAATTTTCAATTAGCCAATCCATCCACAAACTTCACTCGTATTTGCTGAAATTTTAATCCAGTTCCCCACTGCAGAAACTCGATTACGCTAGTTTTTCGACTGACGTTATGCCTCTCCATCGATTTCAATATACGAATTTGTTGCTTTAGCGACGGCGTTAAAAATTTATACACAGAAGAGTAAACTGTGATTCTATTTGCTTACTTTTATTTTTCTGTCAGGTTTACCAACATTAATTACTTCTAATATATTCATGGAAAACTCAAAACGAGGCAAAAAATTTAGAGATTTTTTTGTACTTTGTTAGCGCTGTGATTGCTTGAATGTTTATGGAGGCTGCAGATATAAAACTTGTACTCAGTTCTTTGAGGACGAATATAAAAATGTTGTTATAAAAACGTAATGACCAGGGTTTATAGACTCATAAAAGCTAATTGCCATTTTTAACAATAAACATTCTATTCTCTGGCTGTGAAATATATATATGAAAACAGATGGGGAATTCCGAATAGGACTGTAATCTATGCGAAATCAGTGCATGAATATTTTAACTTAGAGAAGAATAAAATCCGAGCAGGGGAGGAGGTGAAGATATTAACTCCCTCACCTCTTACGAATTTACATATAAAAAGTACCGGGGAGTGAATGCGGGGGGGTTTAATCCTCAAGTCAAATCTCCCGGTTTCTACAGAGTGCTAACCAAGCAGAGTCCTTGTTGGTAGTTTTGCCCTATGCGTCGTTATTTGTAGCTTTAATTTACTTTATGAGCAGTAATTTTTCTCTTATCATCATTATCACAATCACCATCATTACGACTATTGCTGCCATAGGCTCAATTAGATTGGATTAGGATATGATTAGAATAATTAAATCTTCTCAGAAGTAAAAACGTTTTTTTTCTAAGTTCGATGTTTTGTAAGATTTTAATGATTTTCTTTAATTATTGCGTATTATGAGCATGTGACAATCGTCAGTTGTTAATACAAATAATATCATATAGAGGTGATATAGTAAGACAGTAAAAAATTTAGGGGTATATTTAGATTCAAATTTAAATATTCAAAGTCAAGTGACCTACATATGTAAGAAAACTTTTTCCATAATTCATTCCCTCAGACACTTAACCAACGTTTTACGTCTCAGCCTTAAAAAGATCCTGATCCAAACTTTAGTGATTCCCCACTTCGATTATTGCGATTCTCTATTCACGAATCTAAATACTTATCTTGCCCATAGACTACAGCGTGTTCACAATATCTGCGTTCGTTTCGTTTGTAACGTTAGAAAATTCGATCATGTAACACCGTCACTAGAATTGTTGTCTTGGAGTCCACTTAAAGAAAGATGATTCTTCAACTCTCTCTTATTACTATTTAAAATCATCCACACCTCCACACCCTCTTACCTAGCATCTCATTTTGTTTACCTTTCACTACCTCGAACCCGGAACATGTACCTTCTCTCTATTCCTCTGCACAGAACATCCTTCTACTCATCTTTCAGCATATCTATTCCACGCCTCTGGAATTCTCTTCCTGACCATTTCAGAGACTGTCGGACAATATCAAAATTCAAATTTAAATTAAAAAATCACAATCTAGTTCATGGAATTGCTTGTTGAACACCTGTCAGGTTACGCAACTTCGCCTTAACCCATGACATACAGTAAATATTTTAACTATGCTGTTGCAAAATTGACAATTAACATGTAATTTTTAATTATTATTATTATTATTATTATTATTATTATTATTATTATTATTATTATCAGTTATCACTATCATCATTGCTATCTCTGTTTTCTTTCTTTTTTCTTGTATTAGCTCGATGAGAGCTCTATAGTGTTCTTTCGACTCTGTTGACCCTCTATAGGGCTTTAACTTAATGTGTATTATTTTCATCAGTGTTTGTATTTCTTTTTTGTATTTATATGTGCTATCTGGTAGGATGGAAGAGAAGGCCTTATGGCCTTAATCCTGTCAGATTAAATAAATAAATTATTATTAAATTATTATAAAGTTTGGGAACATTAAAAAATGTCGACTCGCGCGTGACGTCATTGTTCTAGCATACAGCATATTCCGAATCTCACCGGACCGGTGGACAACAATGACGTAACGCTGCAGCGAAATAGGAACAAAACTGCTGGAAGGTTCGATGGCTATCATGGCGGCTGTACAAGTTGTCTGTGCTACGCTAGCAAGATTTTGCGAAATTTCCTTACTGTCATCTCGTTCAAAGAAAAGAGAGCATAAACAATTTATTTCTTGAACCGGTAGTAATAACTGGTCCGTTGACATATTCGCTCATAAGCCATTAACATATTGTTTTTACGTTGTGCTCATTACAAACAATACACCAGAATCAAAGCAAAACACACCGCCATGACACAACAGTATACGATGTTATTCGTCTGCTAATTGCCGCCCTATACAAGAACCAATCAGATTCGCTGATGGAGACTGTCACCACCTCTGCAAGCTGATGAAACCGGTGCGATACCGGTGGAGCATCAGTGACGTCATCGTTGAAATTAGGAACACCGTGATGCCATCAGATTGCTCACCGCTGAGATTCGGAATACGCTCATAGAATTCAGTGCTTAATCCCGACTCCATTGGTTTCTGCGCACTATGAAATGTTTGTTACCGCGCTATAGAGCCCTAAAATACTACTGGAAACAAGAATATAAAGCTGCTGCTGTGGCTCGATAATATGTGAAGTAAAGGGTGAAGGTGTCGTTTAGCACAAGAATGGTTATGACGTCCTGAAAGACCTAATTTATGGAATATTGAGAATATACGCAGAGTTTGAGAGAAAAACCACAATAAATTAGACGTAGGATGTCAGAAGAACTTAGTACTGCAAGAGGTACATCGTCACATTAAGGCGCTTAGAAAAGAATATATAAGGCATAGATCAGTACCTCATGAATTGACACCTTGGATGTGTCTTCAGCTTATCGCTAATCTCATGGATGATATATTTATCAGGAGAATTGTCACATATGAAGAAAAATGAGTCTATTACAGCAACCCTGACACCTCAAAAGAGTGGATCGATCCCCGTCAGCCTGTCAAAGTCGTCATTCAACAGGCCTCAAAGTACTGTTGTGTGTTCGGTGGAATTATTGAAGGTATGCTTCTCCGGACGTTTGTTCCAAACGGTCGTGAAATCGGTTAGAATTTAAATAAAAGTTTTGCTAAATTTGTTGGTTCCGTCCTGGACACATGTTTATGCCATAACTGTGCATAATGTTGTATTACTTCCACGGATTTAGACTTATTTTCTCTCCTGATATCTACATTTCATTTGTTATATAGCAGAGTATATCCTAATACCGTTCTTGGAATTTACATTACAGGTGCTACTATTGTTTTTTTCTATTATGATAGTCGAGTCCATGTTTCTGATCCGTAGATCAGTATTACTATAGTCACTTTCATATGGAACTTCTCACTTTTCATGTTGTTAGGTATTCTTATTTTGTCTCTTACGTCCCCATATTAAATGCGTGGGATATATTTTTTATTCATTTGCATTTCTTCAACATTTAGAAGCGAAGGATTGCTCTTTATTAATGTTCCATAGATTACAGTGTTCATTTAACAGACAAACTTGTGGTTGCAAGACTTTTCTTTTAGATTGAGCCGTTTAGAACCCCCTCTTCTCGGCTTATTTTATCAGGATGCTATTAGACTCTACTTGCAATTTTCAACATTATTCCAATACTCTTTCATGCAGTTCCGAACAACCTGCTCGACAGGTTAAGGGGGATTATTATGTTTGTATATATATATATATATATATATATATATATATATATATATATATATACGAGGAGCATCCAGAAAGTAAGTTTCCCTATTTTTTTTAAAGAACACACACTTTCAGGAAAACATTTATTGGCAACAGGTACAGCAATGTTTCAGCTATTTTTCAACATAGCCACCATCAGAATTGAGACACTTGTATCGTGGGATCAACTTTTGTATCCCTCTGTTGTAGTCGTAGAACTCTACCGCCTGTGAATGGAACCAGCGTGTGACAGACGTCTTCAGCTCTTCGTCGTTGCCAAAACGCTCACCGGAGGACAGGAATTTCTTGAGGTGCAAGAAAACGTGAAAATCGCTGGGAGCAAGTTCAGGACTGTAGGGTGGATGATCAAACAACTCCCAGCCAAATTCCGTCAAAACAGCTGCTGTGCACCGAGCCGTATGTGGACGAGCATTGTCATGGAGAAGCACAACACCTGCAGTAAGCATTCCACGCCTACGCCCCTTGTTTTGAATGGCACGTCGCAATTTTGGCAGTGTTTCACAGTAACGGTCAGCGTTCACTGTTTCACTTCTTGGAAGGAAGTCAATGAGCAGAATGCCCTTCCTGTCCCAGAACACCGTGCACATCACTTTCCGTACCGACAGCGTCTGTTTTAATTTCGTCCTGGCCGGAGATCCACTATGCCGCCAATGCAGTGACTGCTGCTTGGTTTCCGGGGGTGAAGTGCGAAATCCAAGTCTCATCGCCCGTGACGATCCTATCCAGGAACTCGTCGCCGTCGTCGTGATACCGTTGCAGAAATGTCAGTGCTGCTCCTAAACGTTGCATTTTGTGTTTGGGTGTCAGGTTTTTCGGCACCCACCTGGCACATACTTTTTTGAACAGCAGGTGCTTAGTGATAATCTCATGCAACAAGGATCGCGATATCTGCGGAAAATGACTTCTCAGCTCCGTAACCGTGAAGCGACGGTTCTCTATGATGCACTGCCGTACCAGCTCAACACGATCATCATTGATGAGGGACGGTTGCCCACTGCGCTCTTCATCATGGACACTTTGACGACCTTCGGAAAACTGCCTACAACAGCGACGCACCATCTGCTTACTCATGATGTTCGGCCCATAGACCTGACAGAGCTGCCGATGAATTTCAATTGGCGCAATGCTTTGTGCATTAAAGAACTTTATCACCGACCGAAACTCGCAGGCGGCGGGAGAAGGAATAAGAGCTTCCATTTCAGACCACTGCTGCCACGCTACTGCCACCAGGCGGGACCTGTCCGGCTGGCATATGATTGATACGTTATAGATCTGTTACGCATGCGCAATTGACACGGCTAATTACGTTTACCGTTTATTTTCAGGGGGAAAAAATCGGGAAACTTTCTTACTTTCTGGATGCGCCTCGTGTATATATATATATATATATATATATATATATATATATATATATATATATATATGTATATATGTATATATATATATACATGTATATATGTATATATATACATAATTTGTCACATTTCTACTTCAGAGAAAAATTTCTTAATGTCCTAAAGAATGTGTAGACTATATCAAATATCATGCATGTAGATATATAAGTTTTTGTATGGAATAACAAATAAAGTTACGAAAAATGAAAGCTTTGTGCCGTATAGGAGAGCTTTAAAAATGGCAATTTACAATTCATGTTGATGTTCAGATAAGCCAATTGCTATATATACTTATATCAGTAATTTTCAGTGATCAATCTTAATGGTTTAACAAGAAATATACAAAACAAGTTACATTATAACTGTTTTAAATATATTTTTGTGTAACATTTATATGCCTCTTATTACAATTGCAAACATTTTCGCCCACCAAGGGCATCATCAGGATGAAATAACAATATCAAATATCAAAATCAAAAGTTAAAATCAATATGTGATAACGATGTGCGTGAAACACACTTCATCTTTTCCGTAAAATCCAATTTTATCTCGCATATTCTTTAGTATTTTATTGAGCTGTGTTACGCTTAGGTGAATTTTATAAAACTTCAAACCTTCATATAATTATTTTGGTGAGTAAAATTACACTTTGTTATAGTCAGCTTATGAGGTTAGAATTATATTAATTTGTTTCTGAACCATGTATTTCATTCTCAAATTTCTAACAAATGTTAAATTTTTAGGTTTATTAATTTTGAATTGCTTCCTCATAAATGTTCACATATGGACAGTAGGCAGAATACTTCCTACCAAAAATGAGGGTTCAACGTGTCAAAATCAAATTTCTTAAAAAATATCAGTGACTTTAAGAGCACAATTTTATTAATGTACTAAAAGTTTAATGTTTTTTACAAGGCTACAAAAATGGTCTGATAAAAGATTAACTGCTAGTCAAAATAAAACAGTACATTACAGACATTAAAGGTAGGCCTATATTAACTAATAGAAATCAATTGTGTCATTTTTAAATTATGAAGTGTATTAAGTATAAAATGTTTTCATTCAACCTGATTGTATCGTCTCTCATTGCGTAAGCATTAAAAAATATTATTACACATTTACATTTTAAGAAATTTCACTTCTGCTGGGCGTAGAGATTAAATACTCATTTTTCTTATTCTCTCTCATATTTATTTATTTTCATTGATTGTAGTGAGACTTTGAACAGAACGCAAATAACGACTTGGGGAATACACAGGCCAAATACAGTACAAAACACACCTACATATCCTGTGTTTATAGAACTCCAGTAACTCTTTATTTTCTTGCCGAGGGACAGTCAAGACTCGTTATGATATTGTTACAGACTACAGTGTTTTAACTTTATTACATATTACATAAAGTAAATACATACATATTTGTATATAGTTTAAGGAATACATGTTTTAGCAAACTGCAAACAGATGTTATAGTTATTACACTGTCTGCCTGTTTGTCTATCCTGACGTCACGTTCGTTATTTTAATTAATTTACAGCCTTAGAGTTTGTTGAAGAAATAGTGGTACTTTTTTTGACCCAGGGGAACTAGATTTATATTCCGAAGATCACAATGAAGTTCACGGATGTCAAAATGATTATTTGTTGAAACTTAAGCGTCTGTTTAATTTCTTTTCTAAGCCTGTTAAGCAACTATTAGGAACCGCATGCTTATAAAAAAGAAATAGTACTGTACAGGAACAGTGTCGAAAACAGAAAGTACTGGAAAGTTCTGATAAAATAGTCCGCAAAGGGTCTTTAAAACTGTTTATGCTCGACCATGCCGAAATGTAGTAATTATACACCTGGTAGTAGCCCTTTAATGCACCTCATTAAAGTACACCTATTCATTATAGTTCAGTTGTTCAACCAATGAGAAATCGCCATTGTAGCATTATAAAAGCGCAAGTATCGATTATTCTCGGATATGCAGTCGAAAGACAACTAGCGAAACGTCAAGGAGGCTGGAAATCCAATCATGTCGCAGAAGGTTATGTTCTGTTACTATAATAATTAGCGTTAATTGTAAATAATATTCAAATAAATGTTTTTTGTCATTTCGTTTTTCAATTCTAAATCAATTTCCAGCTTATATCAAGATTAATGTTCATGTTATTCTCCAGATTATATCAAGGTCAATGACATTCGTTCCTCGGAAAAAAATCAATACTTTCGCGTCTGCGCACATCTCACAATTTAGAAGGTCGGTTCCGCTCCTCACCTCGATAACCATGAAGCGGTAGTTGGGTGGTCTAGTAATAGGAAGAGATATTTCTTTTATATCAAATACGGTATAGCTTCATCTCAGGTATTTCTCCGTTTCTTAAGGTGTTCGAACCCAAGCGGTTGTGGGCAGCGAAGCGCATAATAGGTGTTTTGTCCTCATAGACTTCCAGGCGGCAATTACCTTAAGCCTAAGTGTGTGTGGCACTCAACCCGAAGACGCGCGCAAGGTTATTGAACTCTAGCGCATAGTAGGTTCTAGAAGCGTGGAGTTTGTATTGTCGAGGAACGCGCGCGATGTCTTAAGCTAGCCAACACAAAAGTAGCGTCATGAGAGCGCGTCATCACGGCAGGTATTTAAAAGTGTGGCGAACCAAGACGCGCCTTCATACAATTCCCAGCCATTGAGCCGATCGTGGTGGTAAAGTAGCGACCCCGAATGGTCTGTTTTCGAGTTTGTGACTTACTCGGAGAAAAAGGTATTGGTGATTTAAACAGGCGTTCGATAAAAGAAAAACGTTGCCGAGATTACGGAGAAGATAACAGCCAGTATTCCGTTGTTCATACTCACGTAGGGACGTGATCATAATAAACCAGATTAGTGGAACTTTACTCCATGGTTTTCTCATTGTGTTCGTGTGATCGGCAAAAATCACAATAAAATCCTTCACCCACAAAACCCACAGCGTCCCTGAAAAGAGATCATCTCCACCGTGGGACAGCAGAGTGTATCGGCGTCCCAGCTGAGTTACCCGATCTGGACTTTGTCGGCGACGCGGGAGATGAAGGAGAAAGCAACCATCGTGATTGGCGCCCACGTAGACCAACACACACGTATGACCGTCGTAACCATAACATGAATACTTATGAATAATTTCAAGTTAGAAATATGGTCGAGCAAAAAAAATCGTATGAAACTTGCCTATAATGGTAATTAAGACGCTCGTATGAAAATTATGAAACTCTCTTGCGCTCGTTTCATAAACAAACATACTCGCATCTTAATTACTACCATTATAGGCTCGTTGCATAATGTAATATTAATTTAGGAAACATAATCTGAAAAATTAGCTGTTTTCTCGCTACATGAATAAGATATTTGGAAATTGAATTCCTCTCTCTCTCTCTCTTGATGGTGAAAGGAAGGAGATTAAACGTCCTCTGTTAGCTATGTTGACTATTCAAGAACAATAACATGTTAATGGTGTAGTTAACATAGCAGAAAACACAGAAATTCATGAAGGAATCTTCAACCTATACTCAATTTCACCTGTAATCTATCAGAATATCCTCAAGATCAAAACCTCACCGTCTTCTGCAAGAAGATGTGATTAATCTACTATTTCCTTCTTGATGATGGTAATAATAACACTACAAAGGCACTATAAACAGTCGTCAAAAAATGATCTTCCATTCTTCCTCATGAAAGAATTTTAAATCAACTTCAAATATTTTCAAGTAGCAGCAGGACACTATTGCCCGATTGTATAAACCATTGAATCATAGATCAGAGGTTAAATTGATCCTTGTTTCAGCTGAACTTGGAATTTTGTGTTGTATAAAGTCTAGTCTGAGATTAATTTGTCTCAAACTAAAGTCAACTTGCACTGAAGAAATTTCTCCGATTAAGTTAGATGATCCAAGTTCAGTTATTTCTTTTCTGTTAGAAATGTACGAGAGACAGATTGTGCAAATAAAATATCCATTATTATTAATATTAATAGATATGTTAGGTACATTTATATATATTTATTTCAATTTCTTGCCTTAATACACAAACATTCTTATATTTTATAAGGCTGTATCGTGTTCAGCAGTATCAAATAACATAACCTATAATTATATGTTTATAACAACCATTAATTATTAATGGATATGATAGGTACATTCATAAATGTTCAATTAACTATATTACTAAACGAAAATTGTTGTTTTATAAAGCTTTATTATGTTTAGCAGTATCAAACACCATAACATGATAACAACTTGGAGAACAGTCAACCTTCTTCTTATTGTCCGCCATTATTTACATTGCAAAAAAAAACCAGTGTCTCCAACAGAGTGTAATACGGAAAGTCGCGAAAAAGTAGTTGTAAAGTCGCAAGGTTTCTCATTATCAACAAAGAAAGATTAAATTTTGTCACTATGGGGTGCTAAAAAAGGTCACTAAATCCCTATTTAAGCAATATAAAAGTTAAAAGAAATTGTTGTTGAAAAAGAGTTAAAATCGCTAGATTGGCAACACTGAACAAACCTGCATAACATGGTCCGCGCAACACGTATTTCACCTGTTTATGCGATGTTGCCAAATCCTTTTTACGTGAACTTAGATTGCAATTGAACCAAGGTAATTTGATCGCAGAAAAGTTTTATACAATAGAAGAAGTGTCTGAACTCGGTTTACTTTTCGATCTTCGATCAAAGTTGATCTTTTGTCAGGGAGTTTTATACAATTGGGCCTATGTGTGACACCGTAAGGCAGTGGTGCATATTCAAGCCCGTACGGGCAAGTGCGCTCGACGGGAAGATTTCTCTGCTCGCACCGAAAGAGATTTAGAAGTGTAAAGATTGTCCATGCATAAGTTAAGTATAGCAGTAAATTTTCCTCCAGAGTTGTAGGTGGTAATAGTTGCTCTTTCACAGACTGCATTATTAAGACGTTTAGGGTGCTATTCATAGACATTTCGCAGCACGCACTACGAGCGTACTAAGCTAGCCCCGGCTATCCACTGGTTACTAGTACAGAATTCAAATCATATCCTATCGCTAACACTGGTTTATGAATACGAAAAACGCTGATCATCCACCGGAAGCCCGCGCTAAAAATGTCCATGAATACGGCCCATAATGACGAATTTCTTAGGTTTACAAATTCCTTCAATTATTAAATTTATCCGAAGATTCTTAGACTTGCAGAGAAAATGATTACGATTTTCAGCAGCACATACGTAAGCCTACAAGTAGGTAATAGTACATTATGCAACGAGCCTATAATGGTAGTAATTAAGACGCAAGTATGATTATTTATGAAACGAGCGCAGGCGAGTTTCATAATTTTCATACGAGCGTCTTAATTACCATTATAGGCAAGTTTCATACGACTTTTTATGCTCGACCATATTTCTAACTTAAAAGTATTGACAATTACGTCTTTTTATGGTTATGTGCGAACTGACCTGAATTGTGAGATGTACGCAGGCGCGAAAGTATTGACTTTTTCCGAGGCCGAATGTCATTGACCTTGGCTCAGAATAAGAATGAGCATTAGTCTGATATAACCTGGAAATTGATTTAGAATTGAAAAAGGACATGACAAATTGAATTTATTTGAATATTCTTTACAATTAATGCTAATTATTATAGTAACAGAAAATAACCTTCTGCGACAGTATTGGATTTGCAGCCTCCGTGACGTTTCCCCTCGTCTTTCGATTGCATATCCGAAAATAATCGATATAACGGTACAAAGCTGACTTGTGATTGGCTGAAGATCTGTACTTTAATAAGTAGGTGTACTTTAATGACACGCATTAAAGGACTGCTACCTGGCGTATAATTACTACATTTCGGCATGGTCGAGCATAATAGTACATTATGCAACGAGCCTATAATGAAGGTAATTAAGAAGTGAGTATGGATATTTATGAAATGAGCGCAAGCGAGTTTCATAATTTTCATACGAGCTTCTTAATTACCATTATAGGCGAGTTTCATACGACTTTCTATGCTCGACCATATTTCTAACTTGATATTATTAATTTTATTGTATCTGACCTGGAGCAATGTCCCGTATGTTGTGAGATGTGAGCAGACGCGAAAGTATTGATTTTTTCCGAGGAACAGATGTGCACATTGACCTTGCTAGGCCATAAGAACCTACAGAGATGACATTGAAATAAAATTAGACATTGAAAAACGAGATGACAAATTGAATTTATTTGAATATTATTTACAATTAACGCTAATTATTATAGTAACAGAACATAACCTTCTGCGACAGTATTGGATTTCCAACCTCCGTGACTTTTCGCTAATTCTCTTTCGATTGCATATCAGAGAATAATCAATACTTGCGGTTTTATAACGGTTAGAAAGCTGACCTGTCATTGGCTGAACAGTTGTAACCTGAGTCGTCATTGGCTGAAAGACCTGACCTTTAATGAGTAGGTGTACTTTAATGACATGCATTAAAGATCTGCTACCAGGTGTATAATTACTACATTTCGGCATGGTCGAGCATAAACGATATTATGTAATTGATGAGGCTAACAAATCTAAGATAAAGGCCCAAGCTGTTCGATAATAATAAGCGCGTTATGCTTAGACTTGTTTCTTCAAATAACATTTTACGAAACGTAAAGACTAATGTGAGATGGAAATCGAAGAAGCGATTCTGGCAAAATGACACCTTAAAATGTTTATTTTCGAATAACTGCATTGCTGTTATAATGGCAATGATCTTATACTCCAGCAGTTTGAGAAGTTTTATACGTGGATGCATTTATTTTAAAATTATTCCTTTAGTATTGCAAATTATAAGAAACTTTCGATTAGTTATTCAAAATCGCATAGGCTAATCATCTTGTGTTGTGAAATAATTTGATTGCATTTATTAAAAAGATAAAGAAAAGTGTAAAGAATTATTGTAATTCGATTTTATTTAAAGTTCATTTTGTTCACCCTTGTCTATTAGTCACTACTACCTGTGCAACAATATACAGGTAGCAAGCGAAGTAGTCATGCGCTGTTTCTTATGCATCCCTGCCATAATGTAAAGACAAACAATTCCCTGTTGAAGCGAGGTAAATCTTTTCGATATAGGAACTTGAACCCCAGTCCTAGTTCTTAAGATTTCTGACCTATAAAAGCCATCGCTGATCTGGTAATTTTATCAACAGTAATCTGACTAGACGTTTTGATTTATCTAGAGAAAATCAAAACTAGAGTGGGATTTAATTGACTGTTACACGATTAGAAGTAAGTAAATAAAGATTAGAAGTAACGAAGTACTCCAATACAATAAAATATTAATTGACTTACGAAAATACAACTGTCTTCAAATGTATTATTGTACCATCTCAACATTACAAATATTACGCTAGATGCATGCTAGATGGCAGTAGTGAGCAATGCCTTCTCGTCGAGAAGTTCTCCATCTATTATACATGATGGCAATGTTACTAGTCAAGAAGGCTTTGTTGATTCATTTTCATTTTTATTAAAATGCAACATTCCACTTCAATTATCCGAATCCCAGTAATAAACGTCACTTGACAGATGATTTTCAATAAATCTTAATATTAAACAATCTCTGATACGTGACTATCCATAATATCATATAGCAGAAGCTATAACATAACCTAACTAATATACACAAGTGTTAGAAAAGTTTTAATTAACGACGATGACATAAAAAATAAACATGAATAATTTTAAAAAGAATAATTATTGAATGTACAACTTTCAAATTGGAATGTGGTTGGTGGTTCAATTGATGTTATATTGGACGTGTGCGTAATAGAAGTGGAACTCGTTTATTTAGGCCTACATGGTGTATTGAACTTATTCAGAATTTCCGAATGAATAATTTTAAAAGGAATAATTATTGATTGTACAATTTTCAAATTTGAATGTGGTTGGTGGTTCAATTGATGTTATATTGGACGTGTGCGTAATAGAATTGGAACTCGTTGATTTAGGCCTACATGGTGTATTCACCTTATTCAGGATTTCCGAGTGGTGCTCTTCATTTATTTGTAAATCGGATTTCAGAACATGCTTAGGTATGATCAGTGATTTTTATTAATTCTTGTTCTTGAATGCCAATGCGAGTCATATTTGAAACTGCTGTTCATCGACTGGAGTGGTTTGTAATTTTATATAGCATATATATATATATATATATATATATATATATATATATATATATATATTGTGACAGCGACGTGAGATTCGAACTCACGACCAGCGTCCCGCATGAAAGCAGATCGCACAGGCTGCACGGAACATTGAGTGACGTCGCGCGGTGGAGAGAAGAGAGAGGGTGTATTACGTCACGCGACGAGTTTGCGCGCGCATCTGGTGCTGGTAGAGAGGAGAGGGCTCTGGATTTCTCTGGAATGCCATCTCTAGAGACGGGTGGAACCTTCGAGGTTACGTCGCTGTGGTTATAAATTACGGTCGCGAAGGAACGACAGCAGTTTCAGAGTTTTCAGTTATTCAGTCAGTGAGAAAGCCAGAGCAAGCAAGCCAGCCGGAGTTCGACTCGAGTGTGCGTCCGCATCTGCGTCAGCATCCGAAGGCCTGAGTTCGAGTGCAGTGGACCGCAGTTGGAGGGACCTGAGTTCGAGTGCGGTGGACCGCAGTTGGAGGGACCCGAGTTCGAGTACAGTGAACTGTCTCTGAAGGTCTGTGGTTCGAGATACTGTGGACTCGAGTGACTGAGATAGAAGAACTGTGAACTGTGAACTGAGAACTGATAGTTCTGATTTGTAAATAGTGCTTTGTAAATATTAGTTAAGATTAACAGTTCATTGTTGTTCGTACTAGTCCAAGTAAATTGTCATTGTCGTCGGTGGAGTGCTATAACGAATATTGTGTTGAGTGAAAATCCAATTGTTGACGAGAGCGTTTAAGGCGAATTGTAGAAAGGAATTATTGTTGTGACGAATAAATTACATTGTTGTAACTAATAAAATTCACACTGGTGTCAGAATCGGGACATTATCGACAATGGAGAACCTACAGCAGATCCTGCAAGCCATCGCGGAAATGAAAGCTGAAATGAAAAATGACATAAGTGACGTAAAAGCAGAAATGAAAAGTGACATAAGTGAAGTGAAAGGCGACATAAGCGGAGTGAAAAATGACGTCACTACGCAAATTGAAAGCGTTTCGGCCCACGTAGATGGAAATGTCGCCATTGTAAAAGACGAACTTAAGGCCGATTTGGATAAACTAAACCAGAATTTTACAACTATGAACGAGACAGTAGCCGAGTTGAGACAGGAGGTAGACCATTTCGACGGCAAGATCCGCGATCTCGAACGTCGTCAAGAGGAAACGTGTGTGCTGATGGACCAACATGCTGTAGAAAACAAGCACAGCCTCGCGTTGGTGGATCGCCAGGCTAGAGAACAGAAACAGATAATTGCCGAGGAAGTTCAACGGGCCGTGGAGAGATCGACGTCAGAATTGAGGACCTCATGTAGTGGCCATGTGGAACCATCGCCCTCAGCCAGACATCACAACGTCAAGACGCCGAAGTTCGACGGTACGACGTCTTGGGCGATATTCCGTCGCCAGTTCGAGGCCACCGCAGCACATAATGGCTGGACCCCAGCGGAGAAGACTACACAGTTGCTGACCGCGCTTCAAGGTCAGGCGTCGGAGATTCTTCACAGCGTTTCAGAAGATGGGACAGCCGCTGAGATAATGGCGGCCCTGGAGGGACGTTATGGTGACCATCAACTTGCTGCAGCATTTAGGACCCAACTAAAAACGAGGGTCCAACAGTCAGGCGAGTCCCTGCAAGAATTCGCGATGGCGGTGGAACAACTGGCCCATAAGGCGCTCAGGGGCCTACCTAATGACTTCATCGCTGGAGAGGCGGCCTACACCTTCGGCAGCGGAGTTCGAGACCCGGAAATAAAGCAACAGCTACTCTTGGCAGAGCATCGCACCATCAATGCAGCTCTGGCGGCGGCCCTCAGGATGGAGGCAGCAAAGTTGACGGCGAACGTCTCGGCATCGCACCGGATTAGGAGCGTCGCGGCGGCCGACGTCGAGGAACGTCAACCGAAATCACCCGAGCGACGAAGACGAGGAGTGCCCACCTGCTGGTCCTGCGGCGAGCCTGGACACCTGAGGAGGGACTGTGACCGATCTGGTCACAAACAGGAAAACTAAAAGGGGCCGATGCGATGAGGGGCACGTCGGCGCCGTCATCACCATCCCCTCGGCTGATCTTGAAGACGGTTAACAGAAGATGCGACGATGGGCTGATTGCTGACGGATGGATAAGAGGCCGCCCATGCAGAGTACTGGTAGACACCGGGGCGTTGCTCACTATCGCCAGACCGGAAGTCGTGCGTGGACTACCTGGGAGGACGCCGCTGCGCCGGTATGAGCTACGTACTGCCTCAGGCGAGAACCTGCCCATCCAAAAAGAGGTTTTCCTGGACTTGACCTTGGGAAAGAGGAGACTGGAGATGTGGGTGTTCGTCGCCAACATCACTGAAGACGTCATCCTGGGACTCGACGCCATGCGGATCTTCGATGCAACGGTGGACGTCCGGCGCCGTATCCTCCGTTTTGGTCAGGATGAAGTGTTCCTGAGGGACGTCGAAGACCAACCCATGGCCGGCAGACTCACCTTGGGGAATCAAGTGACAATCACAGCAGGCTGCGAGATGGTGGTGACGGCAAGACTGGACGGACAACCTAAGAGAAACCTGCACCTCGATTCGCAAACAACTCCGATAGATGGGGTTTATGTGGCCAGATCCCTACTCCCGAATCAGAAGGTGGTACCGGTGAGGGTCCTGAATGTCACCAATCGGGACAAGGTGGTGCGTAGTGGAACTGTACTAGGTAACGTCGAGCCGGTGGTGTCTGTGACGTCGCTGGCAGAAAACGAGGAGTGTCACCGACCACGTCCAGATCTAGACCCATCACTGAAAGAGCTGGCTCGAGAATTGCCGGCGAATTTAAGCAAAAGAGAAAGAAGACAAGTCCACGATCTACTGACAGAGTTTCAGGACGTGTTCAGTCTGTCTGAAAACGACTACGGGAGAACGGAGAAAGTTCAGCACCGCATTGACACCGGAAATGCTCGCCCAATCAGACAACCTCCTCGACGCGTCCCTCTAGCTGAACAGAGGGAGATTGACAGCTAACTGGAGGGAATGAAAGCAAGAGGGGTCATCGAGGAATCTGACAGCCCTTGGTCATCACCTGTAGTGCTGGTGAAGAAGAAGAATGGGGACCTGCGTTTCTGCGTGGACTACAGAAGACTGAATGACGTCACCAGGAAAGACTGCTTTCCCCTCCCACAAATTGACGACACCTTGGACACCCTGGCCGGAGCAGAGTGGTTCTCGACGTTGGATCTCAAGTCAGGATACTGGCAGGTGAAGCTACATCCAGAGGATAAGGAGAAAACGGCATTCTCTACAGGCCAGGGACTATGGCAGTTCACCGTTATGCCGTTCGGCCTCTGCAACGCTCCGGCTACATTCCAGAGACTAATGGAGTCCGTAATGAGAGGCCTGACATACGACACCTGTTTGCTGTACCTTGATGACGTCATCGTGGTGGGCAAGACTTTCGGCGAACAGCTGTTGAACCTGAGGAAAGTGTTCGAGAGACTGCGACAAGCCAGGCTGAAGTTGAACCCGAAGAAATGTCATCTATTCCAGAAGAAGGTCAACTACTTGGGACACGTAGTAGGGACCAACGGAGTGGCCACGGACCCGGAGAAGCTACAAGCCGTCAGAGGATGACCGAGACCGAGGGACAAGCAGGAGCTGCGCCGCTTTCTCGGCCTCTGCACTTATTACAGAAGGTTCGTAGCTGGGTACGCCAACATCGCTAAGCCTCTAACCCAGCTGACCGAGGAGAATCGACAATTCCAGTGGACAGACGAGGCGGAGTCGTCCTTCCAGTCGCTGAAAGAGGCGCTCTGCACTGCTCATGTACTGGGATATCCCATCCCTGGAAGGAAGTTCACGCTCGACACCGACGCTAGCAACGTAGGCATCGGCGGAGTACTCTCTCAGGAACAGGACGGGCAAGAGAGGGTGATTGCCTACTTCAGCCGAACACTATCCAAGGCTGAGAGAAACTACTGTGTGACGCGTAGAGAACTTCTTGCCATTGTGGAAGCCCTGAAGCCCACTGTTCCTCTTGGCCTACAGAGCTTCGGTCCACGATACAACAGGGATGACACCGGCAAACATGGTCTTCGGGAGAGAGCTGCGCCTGCCCTGTGATCTGCTGTTTGGCACGCCACCCAGCGCCGACCAGCCAGCGACTGACTATGTGGCAGAACTCACCGAGAAGTTGAATGGAATTCTCCAACTGGCCAGAGAGCACCTCAAGATGGCCAGCGACAGGATGAAGGTGCGCTACGACAGATTAGCCAACTCTGCAGGATTCCAGGAGGGCGACCTGGTGTGGCTGTATCGACCTACCAGGACCAAAGGGAAATCACCAAAGCTGCAGCGTGCCTGGGATGGACCATACCGCGTGGTGACCCGGATCAACGACGTGGTGTACCGCATCCAGCGAAAACCTCGAGGGAAGATGATGGTGGTGCATCTGGACCGATTAGCAGCCTACCAAGGGACTGCCCGAGACGAGCAGTCCTAAGGAGGGAGCAATGTGACAGCGACGTGAGATTCGAACTCACGACCAGCGTCCCGCATGAAAGCAGATCGCACAGGCTGCACGGAACATTGAGTGACGTCGCGCGGTGGAGAGAAGAGAGAGGGTGTATTACGTCACGCGACGAGTTTGCGCGCGCATCTGGTGCTGGTAGAGAGGAGAGGGCTCTGGATTTCTCTGGAATGCCATCTCTAGAGACGGGTGGAACCTTCGAGGTTACGTCGCTGTGGTTATAAATTACGGTCGCGAAGGAACGACAGCAGTTTCAGAGTTTTCAGTTATTCAGTCAGTGAGAAAGCCAGAGCAAGCAAGCCAGCCGGAGTTCGACTCGAGTGTGCGTCCGCATCTGCGTCAGCATCCGAAGGCCTGAGTTCGAGTGCAGTGGACCGCAGTTGGAGGGACCTGAGTTCGAGTGCAGTGGACCGCAGTTGGAGGGACCCGAGTTCGAGTACAGTGAACTGTCTCTGAAGGTCTGTGGTTCGAGATACTGTGGACTCGAGTGACTGAGATAGAAGAACTGTGAACTAAGAACTGATAGTTCTGATTTGTAAATAGTGCTTTGTAAATATTAGTTAAGATTAACAGTTCATTGTTGTTCGTACTAGTCCAAGTAAATTGTCATTGTCGTCGGTGGAGTGCTATAACGAATATTGTGTTGAGTGAAAATCCAATTGTTGACGAGGGCGTTTAAGGCGAATTGTAGAAAGGAATTATTGTTGTGACTAATAAATTACATTGTTGTAACTAATAAAATTCACAATATATATATATATATTTTTTTTTTTTTTTGACGTCCAGTCCAGCGCAGTTTCAAATGTTGGCAAACAAAGAAACAAATGCTAGGGACGCGATAAAATTAAACAAATGCTATGGACGCGATAAAATTAAACAAATGCTAGGGACGCGATAAAATTGTGCGATAAGCAGCCATGATTGGTTGAAATACGTCCTTTCGTACCGTTTTATTGGTCAAAAGTAGTGTGACGTAGTAAGAGTGTAATAGTCAACAGTAATCTCACTGGAGGTTTTGCTTTATCTAGAGAAAATCAAGTGGGATCGAGTGGGATTTAATTGACTATTGCACGATTAGAAGAAAGTATATAAAGATTAGAAGTAACGAAGCACTCCAATACAATAAAATATTAATTGACTTACGAAAATACAACTGTTTTCAAATGTATTATTATACCATCTCAACATTACAAATATTACGCCAGATGCATGCTAGATGGCAGTAGTGTGTTATGATTAGCTGCTTTTTGTTATCAGTTGCGCCAACTATGGAATCTTCTTTGAACTCTGTAGACGGTTACTAGTCAAGAGGGCTTTGTTGATTCAATTTCATTTTTATTAAAACAGTTGCATTCCACATCAATTATCCGGATCCCAGTAATCAACATCACTTGACAGATGATTTTCAATAAATCTTAGTATTAAACAATCTCGTATACATGACTATCCATAATATCATATAGCAGAAGCTATAACATAACCTAAATAATATAAACAAATGTTAGAAAAGTTTTAATTAGAAATGATGAAATAAGCACGAAAAGTTTCAATTAACGATTATGACATAAAAAATAAACATGAATACTTTTAAAAGGAATAATTATTGAAAATACAATTTTCAAATTTGAATGTTTTAGTGATTGGTAGTTCAGTTGATGTTATATTGGACGTGTGCGTAAAAGAAGTGGAACTCGTTGATGAACATGGTGTATTCCTCAACTTATTCAGGATTTCCGAATGTTGCTCTTCATTTATTTGTAAATAGGGTTTCAGGGAAGATGATCAGTCATCTTTATTAATTCTTGTTCTTGAATGTCAGTGCGAGTCCTATTTGAAAGTGCTGTGCATCGACTGAAGTGGTTTGTAATTTTCTGATTTTTGACGTCCAGACCAGTGCAGTTTGAAATGTTGGCGAACAGAGAAACAAATGCTAGGGTAGTGATAAAAATAAACAAATGCTAGGGATGCGATAAAATTAAACAAATGCTAGGGACGCGATAAAATTGTGCGATAAGCAGGCATGATTGGTTGAAATACGTCTTTTCGTACCATTTTATTGGACAAAAGTAGTACGACGTAGTAAAAGTGTAATAGTCAGAGAAACAATACTGAAATTTGTACGAAAATATGTACAGTATACAGTTCACTTAAATATTCACTATAAATACCTGCTTACCACAGTCAATAGAAAACGGATGTAGGTAAATTCTCATTTTTAAATCGAACTGTAAATGATTGGAACGACCTACCTGCAGCGGACTTTGAGGCCTGTCCTTCCTTAAGGAGATTTAAAAATAAATTAAAAAGTTATGTATACAGTGGAAATTATAAAAAAGAGACTTTACATTACTTAAGGTGGCATGTATTTACTTAGCCTGAGGAGTTATTCCCTTGGTTTGAATTGCAACTTATTGTAAAATAGCTTGTAAGAGAGTCTTACAGCAACATTCTCATGGGGGGAGATAAAAAAGTAATTTTTTTATTTCATCATGTTAATAATGTCAAAACAAGTGCCTATACTAATTTTGGCCACTCGACCGCAATTACGAGGCCGTCCAAAAAGTGATTTTCCCTCAGGTCGTTTACAGAAAAAGCATAATTTCATGGAAAGATTTATTGGAACAGGTACAGTAATTGTTCCGCTATTTTCCAACATATTCCTCATGAGAATTAAGACATTTGTCATACCGTAGAATCAATAGAGAGGTGCACAACACGACACAAGGATATAGATATTGATCCAATGGTGTGGCAAATGTCTCAATTTCAGTGCGGAATATGTTGAAAAATAGCAGAACAATTGCTGTATCCGTTTCAATAAATCTTTCCATGAAATCTGTACACGACCCCAGGGAAAATAACTTGTTTCAACATTATTAACATGGTGGAAGGAAGACATTTGACTTTTTTATCTGCCCTCATGAGAATGTTTGCTTATTAGACTAGAAATGTTTAGATTAATATAGTTCTGTTTATAAGTATGAATAAAGCTGTAATTGTTTGTCTTATTTGAACTGTTGTATGAGTAAAGCAAGGTGAGTCAGTGAAGTTATGGTTCACAATGGTAGTGAATAGTTTCGATCAGTGATAATTGATAGTGTGTTCTATAGCGTCAGTGGAATGTGTTATTAGTGTCAGTGAAATGTGTTCTAAAGTGTCAGTGAAATGTGTCATAGTGCCAGTGCAGTAAGTGAGAAGAGAATGAAGTGAAAGGTTATCAGTATCAATGTGAAACTTATGTAAAGCCTATACATATGTGGGTTGTAGTAAAAAAAATTAGGTTCACTTATTAATTAGGTTATTTTATGTATTATTATTAATTGTAATTATCTATTTGATATTTATATTACATTATAAGTTATTATACATTCAATAATATATAATATATTTTCTGTATTTTAATTCTATTTTTACTTGGTTATTTAACGACGCTGTATCAACTAGGAGGTTATTAAGCGTCGATGGGAGTGGTGATAGCGATATGATATTTGCCAAGATGAGGCCGAGGATTCGCCATAGATTACCTGACATTTGCCTTATGGTTAAGGAAAACCTCGGAAAAAACCCAAACAGGCAATCAGCCCAAGCGGGAATCGAACCCGCACCCGAACGCAACTTCGGATCGGCAGGCAAGCGCCTTAGTCGACCGAGCTACGCCGGTGGCTTTTTAATTGTATTGTGTATTATGTTTATTGTGTGTAATTAGGATACCACTACCACCGGGTGTTTGCCCACTTGCAGTGTAAATAAATACATTCATAACATGATACTGTAGATATGCTAATAATTTTACATTCGACGGCTGAAGTCTTTCTTATATTGTGAAGACGTTATACGTCATGAGAAGGAGTAATGACTTTCGTTACGATATTTACGTAAGCATGAAGTACTAAAAACTTTTACGACTTTTCTTCCTACAATCATTATAGTGAAATATGCTGCAATCATAGCAAGTACCGGTATGATCTTTAAAGCTAGAACTTACGGGTTAAACATGCATTTTGTTGCAGAATAATAAAACATACATGCAAAACATTTTTCCATAAAAATTTTCCATTTATATTCACATAAAAAAATGTTAAATCTACTACCAAACATAACTTTGCGGAATATTACATGCAACTTACATTTAGTAACAGTCAGATTGATTGCTATGTCATCATCATCATCATCATCCGTCACGAATTAGGCCTATGTAGACCTGTTTCGGCCCCATCTAGCAGTCTTCTAAAAGGTCTTCCTAACCGTCGATGTCCTCTGGGTTGATACTACATCATCATTTTAGGGATTCTTGAATTGTCCATTAGTTTTACATGGTGTAGCCAATTTAGTATGTATCTGTTTATTTTTCCTTCTACTTAATCTACTTCTATTTGTTCCAATATTTCTTCATTCCTTTTTCGATCTAAAAGAGTATATCCTGCTGTCCGTCTGAGAAATTTCATTTCCGTTGCTTTGATTCTGCTCATATCTCTTTTCCTTAATGTCCAAAGCTCACTTCCGTATAAAAGGGAGGGTAATGCTAGAGTTTTATATATTTTTATTCTTGTGGATTTTTGTGTTAATTTAGCTTTTAATGTATTATTTATTATTCCTAAAAATTTGTGTAAATTTGGTGATTTTCTTGTTCACATCTTTTTCATTTTGATAAGATATTTCACAACCCAGATAATTGAAATGTTGTACTTGTTCTAGGCATTGGTTATTGTGTATTGTCTTACTTCTGATTGGATCTTGTCTTAAAAATTCAATTACTTTTTTATTTTTGTGCTGAAATCTCCATCCCAAAATCTGATAATAGTTTATATAATGTATATTATTTATTTTATTTATTTATTTAACCTGGTAGAGATAAGGCCATGAGGCCTTCTCTTCCCCTCTATCAGGTGATTACAACTACAATATTAAGAATACAATTACAATTATAATTACAATTAATATTAAATTTACATATACAATAAAAATCAAAGTACTAAAAGATTAACTGATTAATAAAAGCTAGACAGTTTATTGTAAAAGTTAAGAAGAGAGAAGCATTTCTTTTATTGATTAAGTAAAAATTAAACCTACTCTACGCAGTAAGAAAATGCTTAATAAGTTTGCTTTTGAACACTACTAAATTCCGACAGTCTCTGATGTCACTGGGTAGAGTATTCCACAAGCGCGAGAGCGAGATTGTGTATGATGATGAATACGATGATGTCTTATGTGCTAGTATGGCTAGTATGCGGCTATTTTGGGTGCGTGTGAAGAGATTATGATATGATGACAGGTAACTGAAACGGGAGGCAAGGTAGGTAGGTGTAGAAGTGTGAAGGACTTGGAAAAGGAGAATAAGAGAATGAATATTTCTACGTTCGTTAAGCCTTAGCCAATTTAGAGTTTGGAAGGATGGGGTAATGTGGTCAGCGCGACGGACATCGCAGACAAAGCGAACACAAGAATTATGAACACGTTGTAATTATGAACACGTCCTCTTTGTAAGTTATCCTCTGAATTGGAAATTATAACTTCATCGTCTGCAAAGAGCAGGGTATTTAATATTAAGGTACTAGTTATTATGATTCCTGATGTATATTTTGATTGCATTGTCTGCGATATTTTGTTGCGATGAAATTTAGTGAGAGACAGGGCCTCATATATATAAATTAAGCTAGGAGATCCAACAATTTTTACACGTTTATGGTTTTTAGAAGAATGAATTTCGATCGCCAAAACTGCTTTGAAACTTGTGACACTATTCTCGAACAATGGCTAAATATGTTTCTCTCGGGATTTGTTACAGAACGGAAATCCTTGCAGAGAATAGAAACAACACTAACAGGTGATAAATCTTGCGGTGATCGCTGTCACAGGTTGAGATCGGATGTGATTCGAACGCCATTACAGCTTAAAGCAAGAACGTGTAGGATATCACGCGAGTTTCTAATCCATTGGCCTCTTCCACGAAGCCAGCCAGTCACAGCTGCAGGCATTGCGCCTTTTATTTATTGCACGGAATCGATAGTCGGTCCTACAAAACTTCAGATTTGTACAAGAACTGTGCTGTTTATATGTGTGCCTTACCAATAAAGTTTACCAGCGTTCTCTTTGTATTTATTATACCGAAATAAAAGTTGCAATATACATGGCATATGATTTATTCTTACAAATTGACGCATATGCTGTCAATGAGATGCTTTTCTTTAGATCTCAGATTGGCAGACAAAATACCGATGTACTTTAGGACCACTTATAATGATTGTATTAGCAATGCTTGGCGCCTACTTCGAAAGTGAAGTAAAGTAAAAAATTCAGTATTAATTGATGATTTGTTTATCTATCTATCTATCTATCTATTTATCTATCTATCTATCTATCTATCTATCTATCTATCTATCTATCTATCTATCTATCTATCTATCTATCTATCTATCTATCTATCTATCTATCTATCTATCTATCTATCTATCTATCTATCTATCTATCTATCTATCTATCTATCTATCTATCTATCTATCTATCTATCTATCTATCTATCTATCTATCTATCTATCTATCTATCTATCTATCTATCTATCTATCTATCTATCTATCTATCTATCTATCTATCTATCTATCTATCTATCTATCTATCTATCTATCTATCTATCTATCTATCTATCTATCTATCTATCTATCTATCTATCTATCTATATATCTATCCATGTATGTATCTATCTATCTATCTATCTATCTATCTATCTATCTATCTATCTATCTATCTATCTATCTATCTATCTATCTATCTATCTATCTATCTATCTATCTATCTATCTTCTATCTATCTATCTATCTATCTATCTATCTATCTATCTATCTATCTATCTATCTATCTATCTATCTATCTATCTATCTATCTATCTATCTATCTATCTATCTATCTATCTATCTATCTATCTATCTATCTATCTATCTATCTATCTATCTATCTATCTATCTATCTATCTATCTATCTATCTATCTATCTATCTAATTATCTATCTATCTATCTATCTATCTATCTATCTATCTATCTATCTATCTATCTATCTATCTATCTATCTATCTATCTATCTATCTATCTATCTATCTATCTATCTATCTATCTATCTATCTATCTATCTATCTATCTATCTATCTATCTATCTATCTATCTCTATCTATCTATCTCTATCTATCTATCTATCTATCTATCTATCTATCTATCTATCTATCTATCTATCTATCTATCTATCTATCTATCTATCTATCTATCTATCTCTATGTATGTATGTATGTATGTATCTGTCTGTCTATCTATCTATCTATCTATCTATCTATCTATCTGTCTGTCTGTCTGTCTGTCTGTCTGTCTGTCTGTCTATCTATCTATCTATCTATCTATCTATCTATCTATCTATCTATCTATCTATCTATCTATCTATCTATCTATCTATCTATCTATCTATCTATCTATCTATCTACCCACCCACCCGCCCAACTATTTGTTTATTTATTTATTTATTTATTTATTTATTTATTTATTTATTTATTTATTTATTGCACGACGATGCATCCTTACACTTAGGCCGTTCAGATCCATTATACGCTCTATACGCGATGATTGTCTTTGTCCGACTGATGACAGCATTCGTGAACCCGACGCTGACAGGCGGGTCATCTTCCTGCGCCCTGCAGGTAACGTCCCATATGTCGTAGGATTGCCAACTCTAGGGGACGGACATTCAGGACACATAAAAAAAATAAAAAAGCACATAAACTTATAATGAATTTCAATGTAAACGCTCAATTAATCAAATATAATTATCTTCGTGTTATTATTTGGTTGTAAAGAACATGCCATAAGTCTGTACACATTGAAAAGCATGTCTCTACACTCACTAGATTAACTTTGTTTGAAAGAATACTTGTTGCTTCATTTGCTTTCATTTATTAGTTCTTTGTTTGTTGAAATATAATAAAAAAATTCTCTACATGTCATATTAAAGTTCGTCTTTACTAAGAGTTCTGATTTTACAAGTTCTGGCCTCATCAGATTCCTCTCGTCAGTTCAGATATTCTTCATTTTTTAAAAGAACTCGCTCCACATGAGCATTGCTAAATTGGAAGAGCATGTATGTGTTCAGCAATTTTCTTTAAGTTTGGCACAGTACGTGCCTTAAAAATAGTACCCGAGCGTTCTTGAGAAGTTGGTAGATCTTTCGGCATAATCTCTTTCAATAGACAACACTCTTGGTACAATGCATCACCATTTTCAAAGTCCAGTTCTATATTAAAATGCAATATCTTCACAATTTCAATAAGGACACTGAATGTGAAAGTATTATTAAGGTTTAGAAAAGTGATTTTATTAAAAAGTGAAGAATAGTAATCAAACCATTTTTGCAAATAGTCAATGGCCCTCTAATACACACTTAGTGCTTTTTTCTTAAAGAGATGCACATCAGATTCACTTAATTTATCCAAATGCTGTCACCAATGAGCGCCACGAACTTGCTTCTGTGTTCTATCCAAAGAACTTATAATACTTACAATCTCTTTGATTCTATTCATCAAAAAGTTTATCGTATAATTATAAAATGTCTTTGGTAGCCATTGCAAACTACGTCAGATCTCTGATAATGAAATATTAATATGAAATTTCAGAATATAACATTGCAATGAATAAAATTCCGTACATTAAGCGTCCTGAAAGCAATTCAATTTTTTTCCTTCATAGACAACCGATTTTCTGAAAACCTGGAAAAATTCCAGACGGATGGCGACCCTATCTGACGAGCCTGAACCCTTAACTCGGAGCCCCAACCCCTTGGAATCAAAATCAGCATTGGAAACCCATGTTACCCTCTGACAGCACACAGCCTATTTTTACTATTAGGGCTTACATTATGACTGATTAAATGAGAGGGAGGTGGATAATGTTGCTGCATTGAAGATTATTCCTAGAAAAACCCATTGCAAAGTCTGTTTTATCCATCACAAATTTCACTTAGAACTGACTCGGGATCTGTCCGCCTGGATAGACATCTGAAGGCTTCTATTTTAAGCTGCGAAAAATAATAACTTACTCCGATTCTTTTTCACGATATGCACTGATGCCATATAATGTTCTCTTAAAACAATGGGTTGTTTGCAGCTAATGTACTTCATATTAATTGACACTCCAAAATAACTTTCTTCAAAATTAAATATAAAATATCCTGGCCATCCTTCCGATCATCTGTGGTGGTAGGCTACAGTCCATGAACAGCCTTACGTTCGCATGCTTCCAGGTTAAATTGTTCACTTCAAAATGACCAGAGGAAAAATGGCCACGAACAAAATTGTCCAGAGCAAAATGTCCAAGGGGGAAAAAGACCAGTAAATAATGTCCACATACAAAAATGTCCAGTATAAAAAAGTCCGCATTAAAAAATCTCCATTAAAAAATCCATAATTGGGAAAAATCGATAATAATTTTTTTACAGGAGCAGTAACAAGGAGAAAGACGACAATGTAAAATGTTTTATTAAGATTGCTAAGCGACTTGCCGAATTTTAAATCAAGAGTGACAGAATGGCTGAAATTATACGTTCACAAAAAACGGAAAAACATTCTAGTACACAATGGCTTTTTATATCACTTTCATTGAAGTAGCAAAAATGGTAATAAATTATATTGGAGGTGTGTGGAAAGTAGTACCTGTGATGCGAGATATGTGACCAATGCTGATATGGGTAACTTACATGTAGATAAAGACGGAACAAGGTGGTAGCAGTTCAGCACATAAAAGCAGCTCTCCGGGAAAGAGCGGCTGAGTGGTCACATGAGGCGCCATCTAGAATTGTACGCGAGGTTGCTGGTCAAATTAGCAATGAAGAAATTTTTGCAAGACTACCAGAAAGAAACTATCTGAGAAAACTGTCAATAATGAACAAAACAGGACTCGACCTCCCAACATTCAAAATTTGCACGATCTTCAAATAACTGCCCCATACAATGAAACCAATAGATGTGACAGGTTTTTAATGTATGATTCGGGCAGAGAGGACCAAAACAGAATTATTATATTCTCCTCTAATCTGGATATTGAATTGTCGTGTGCATGTGACTTCTAAGGTAGTTCCACCTTAGTTTTTACAGCTATTCATCGTTCATGGAATCGTAAATACTTTTACATTTGTGGACATTTAACAAAGTGGACATTTAATTTTATGGACATTTATATAGAGGAGACTCGTCCAATTTGGCAATATTTGTATCTTAACACAGTTTGTAGTTACAACATATTCTGAAATTAAATATTCCTCTATTATGGAATGTGTTTAAACATTAAATCCCATTAAACCTCTGAAAGAAAATTCTACAAATCTAAATTACTTTACACATAACACACTAATAAATAACAAATGACATGTTTCCAGATTTGGTACTTCGTCAGGATAAATTGGCAATAGTACAGGGGTAATTTGGCAATAGGATTAAATAAATTTTTCAAAATAAAACAGTGGTACAAGGTTTATAAGACTTAATTTACTGGGACAAGAAGTCACTAAACATCATAAACACAAAAAAAAAGCAAAAAAAAAAAAAAGAATTGAATGGATTTTTCCGACCACTCTTATTAACTATATTGAAGGGTTGTCTTCGAATTTCTTTTGCCGATAGCCCAAACCCAAGTTCTTGCATTTTGATTACATATGTCACCAGTTTTTGATCTTCCTCAACGGTTAGAGCTATGGGTCTTCCTTTCTTGGGAATGACAACGTCATCGGGTCCTGAGGATGCATACAGAAACCTCTTTAAGTTGTTAAAGGGCACATTGTACTTCTTAGAAGCCTTATAAGTCGACGATCTATTTTTCAAAACACCCCCAACCGCAGCCCGCAAATCATCTTTGGAATATTTTTCAGAATAATGTCTTCGTTCCCTTGGCATATCTGCAACACACCACACACAGTGCTGCATTGAAGACTGTAAAAATCCCTCATACGTCCCTACTCTTAAATTTTACCATCGAGTACACATTCTTGTTCAAAGAGAGCAGTAATATATCACTATAAAGGAAAATGGCTAATTCACACTACCCTGGAGAAGACATTTTTTGCTAAGAAGAACATAAAACGAGCTAAGGTCTGGTGAGTTATTAACAGAAAATATTAATTATATAAATGGCTTACCTTATAGTATGGAATCTCAGATTTTGATATATAATGCACAAACACACGTAGGTAATGGAAAACACTTTCTTTCAGGCTTTGTTTACACACGTCCACACAACCACCACGTCAACAGGAAGTATTCAACACTTCTTTCTATTAGTAACAATATCTGTCATTATAATGCGCGGATTCGAATGAAACGAAAACTAAAATTACACTCAGATGTTCCACTCTATGATCGTGTCATTGAACTACTTAAAACTCTGGAGGAAATTTGGCAATAAAATTAATACAAGAATATTGCCAAATTTCCCAAATTGCTAAATTTGCCGAGTTTCCCCTAAGTGGGCATTTTGTATTTGTGGACACTTAATTTTTATGGGCATTTATGTAAGTGGACATTTCTGTTTGCGGACGTTTTGAAATGGACATTTTAACCTCCAACCGTCGCATATCTTCGCTTCCCACTTTTCTTAGACAAAAGATACGGATTTCATAATTATGGATCAGCAAGTAGGTAACTGGAGATATAATCTTAAATCTTATAGGCAATATAACTAAATATTTGCCACACCCGTAACAGTGGAATGGCCCATACCTTTCCAATCTCATATTTCTTTCCATGTTACTTTCAACCAAACCCGTACATTTCTGTCATAGTCTACTTGTAGCAACATAAGCAGTCTATATATGTACTACCTTTCATGTGAAATTACTGAGAACGCTATATTGAAAAGCCTATCCGTGTTATATGGTCATCCATAAATAAAAATATTTTTTTACAATGTTTATTCGAATTGTTATTAATACAAGCTTTATAAAATTTTAATTTATGCAATACCATAGGTAATATCGTGAATGTATAAATAAGCACAATATTATTTCCTCCTCCGGCATGCAATAGGTGCATCGTATTGCTGGATACAGGTTATGAGAAATGTAAATACGTACTGCAATCCACACTACATTGAAAATCAGTCACTGAGGAAATCATACGACAAAATTCATATTGAGTGCTTTGAAATTTGAAAATCGAATTGGAGTTCTTTTACGTTAACGAAAGTTACTCACACACAGAGTAAAGTATTACATAATGTAAGTATAAATTGCATCAATTTAAAAGGAAACATAAATATAATCATGACCACCACTGTCTAGAAACTCTAGTGTTCTCGTGGTAAAGAATGGGAATTGTGCTCCGAGTCTTTTCCAATTACTGGTTTGGATAATTCTGTTTTTAGATGTTCGACAAAGGCGAAAGTCAGGTAATCCCAAGGGCTATACTCTGTCTCTTCTCGCCAAAATATCATTTCGTTCTCTCTAATTCCTTCGACATTATACGGGCTGTAAGGTGTATGTGTCATTATTTT